>NC_056743.1:335457229-335463307 GCF_019279795.1 Protopterus annectens
TACTCACAGACTCTCAACATGGATTCAGACCCCATCATAGTACAACCACTGCCCTCCTCTCTTTTACTGAAAACATTAATCTTAACCGGAATAATAAAAAATATCCTCCGCTCTCTTCCTGGACCTATCGAAAGCCTTCGATATGGTAAACCATCAGTTACTTCTATATACTTTGAAAACCCTGTATCTAGATACTCCAGCCCTTGACTGGTTTCAAGCTTACCTCACTGGGAGACAACAAGCAGTAATGTGGCAAAACAAGCTCTCCTGCCTACTACCAAATACCATAGGAGTTCCTCAAGGTTCCATATTAGGACCTCTCCTCTTTTCAGTCTTCATAAACGACATCCAAACAGTCATCCCTGAAGCCACCTGCATTCAATATGCAGATGACTAGACTATAATATGTTCCAATGCCTCTCTTGCAAATCTACTAACTACCACCCAACATAGCTTCACCAAAGTCGAAAACTGGCTTGCCAACCATCTCCTGATCTTAAATCCAAACAAAACCAAGTTACTTCTCTTCTACCCAACCAATAGATCTCCGACTGAAAACTTCACTATAAAATCCAATAATGGGACCATCATCTCCCCAGACACCTATACAAAGCTATTAGGAGTAAACATTGACAATAAACTCAGATTTGATATACAAATCAACCAAGCCATTAAGTCAGTCAACAAGAAACTTGGGACCCTATATAGAATTAAAGCCTTCCTTACCCCGAATGCCAGGGCAGCCACAGCCCGTTCACACCTTCTCTCTACCCTACTATATGCCTCTCCTGTCCTCACTCACCTTAACAAATCTGATCTGGCCAAGCTCTCATCCTGCTATAATCACATTGCCAGGTTCGTTACAGGCCTACCCTACAGAACACACCACTGTACTAACCTGAAAAAGCTTGGATGGATAGAATTCCCACACCTTCTTCACCAGTCCCAACTCATAGAGGCCTTCAAAATCCTTAAACAACCTGAGAATACCCCAGCACTAAAAAAGTAATGACTCTCTACTCCAATCTAAGCTGCCTTCACTCAGCAAACACACTCCTTGTCCAAACAACTAAATCTCTCAATCTAGGTGGTGACGCTATTTGCCAACACCACTGGTAAAATATGGAACTCTCTCCCAAATAACATCACGCTTGCAACTTCTCTAAGTCAATTCAAAATAGTCTAAAACTCCACTTCAAGTCACACTGGCTATGTCCTTGCTCAAACCCAGACTAGCTCTGTGCCATTAACTAAAACATAAACAACTAGCTAAGATGATAAGTACTTTGTATACTGTGATAAAGAAATATGTATCCTGTCTAACTCTATGTCATTATACTGCCTACCGTCCTTGCTAATATGTTATTAATGTTACATTTGTAGTAATCTCAGAAATAGTAATGGCAGTCTTGTACTTGTATGTAAATAGCCTATGTTTTTGTTAAGTTCTTTCAGCTCATTTACTGTACCTAATTATCAATGTAACTCTGTTGGAGCTTTTCTCCCCGGGCCTCCGCTGAAAAAGGACATGTATCCAGTCGGACCATCCCGGTTAACAAATGTAAAATAAATAAATAAATAAATAATAAAATATAAAACCACAAGTTTCAGACTAGCCAAAAAACGAAGGAAACACCAAAATGAGAACAGTTGGCAAAGCTGCTACAGTTAGATTCCACGAAGCAAATACTGATTTAGCGCTTTCTTTCACTTTTATTGTAAAACGTGAACTTCATCAGAAAAACGGGAACTCTCCCTTGTTCCCGTTTTATATAAAAAAACAGGAAATGATGTAATACAATCCATTAATTCAAAAATTGATTGTATTTATATTTGTTGTATACAAAACATTGTCTTTGATTTTTGTAACACGTTATTTTATGAATGGTTCATTTGAAATCAATGTTTTCAATCTAAAAACATGAATACATACTAAAAACTATTTTTCTATGTGTAATACGTGATGTCTACTCTAAAAATATATATATACCTGTATACACTTTATCATATAAATTATATTATATATAAATACTTTTGTAAATACTAATTATAAATTGTGAAAATAAATTAGCAAAAACTGTATCAAATTAACCATATTAATATTAGTAAAGAAAAGGAAACATCCATGCATGTAAATACTATAAATCAATGGTAAATGTCCAAAGTGTAACAGCTGACCAACAAACTTTGTCGAAATAAGACAAATGTATGTCAATTAATCTAATCTATCTATACAATAAGAAACATTTGATGTTTATAGTTTCATTCAAACCCGGGGGTGAATCCGCCCCTACCAATAACTGCCACAATGTCTCTTTTTGCTCTAACTTGTTGTTGACATCCCCCATTAACAAACATTTGTCTACTTGGTCTAATACAAAAAATTCAAACTTTTTAAAGTCATCACATGATTTTATTGATAACTTTGTTCTTGATGGCCAAAATATGTTCATAAATTCGGCGTTTCAAAGCTCTTATAGTTTTACCAATATAATAACTTCCACATGTGACACAGGATGCTATGTATACCACGTGGTCACTATTACAATTGTAATATTTGTATGCCCAAAATGTTCTGTTTAGATGTTTTAGTGTCACAAATGAAGTATTGCTAATATAGCGACACTGCCTACAATCCTTACATGAAAAAGTACCCTTCTTGTTGCTTACTTCTCTTGTGATTGTATCTCTGTTGTTGTTGTTATATTCTAACATTTGCTTTACATTTGTCACATTCTTATAAGTGAACCTGGGTGTAATACCTAAACAGGACATTAAGTCTCTGTTCCCCAATATAATCCTCCAATTTTTCTCTATAATTTCTCTAATGTACATAAGTTCATTGGATATAGGTAAAGGAAAGGCAGTGTAAAACTCCATTGTTTGTTCTTTCTCCATGTGGTGTGAAATATCTCTTGTCGTGAATTCACTGATATTAATCGACAAAATAGGTTTGGCTACTCCTTGTCTCAATACAGTTACCTCCCTTTCTAAACTTTTTAACCATTTGAGTTGGTAGCCTCTTTCTATAAAAAGTTTCCTTAACAACATTAATTCCTTGAAGTATACGTTGTCGTCTGATGTCAACCTACTGAGCCTTATCATTTGCCCTTTTATTACATTTTTCTTCATATGTTCTGGATGAAGACTTTCTTTGTGGAGATATTGATTCGTGAAACAAGGTTTCCTATATATCCTACTATGTAAGGAATAGTTTGAACAATCCAAATATAATGTAAGATCCAAAAAATTAATTTCTTTCCCAAAACCACTAGGTTTAAATGTTAGAAAAGTTGTTTTGTTCAAATCTTCCACCATGTTCTCAAACTCAATTTTGTCCCCTGTCCATAAAAAAAACAAATCATCTATGTATCTTACATAGAGTAAAACTTTATCAAAGTTTTTATGAACTTTAAGATGTTCCTGTTCCCAATTTGACATAACAATGTTTGCAAATGCAGGGGCAACCCTAGCTCCCATCGCTACCCCAGATGTTTGTTTATAAAATACTTTGTTGAATGCAAAAAAGTTATTGTCAAGAACTATTTCCATTAGTGCACATATTGTGTTTATTTTTGAACCACTCATATGTGATTTAGATGCTAAATAAGTTATCATACCCTCTACACCCTCTTCTTGATCTATAGAAGTGTAGAGACTTTTGACATCTAAAGTTGCAAAATAAACTTGATTGTAAGTAAAATTTCTTTTAGCTAATATAAGTGTCATGAATCCCTTAGAAAATGTTCTGCCTTTTGTGCTATTGGGTTCAGAATATTATCGAGCCAAATAGAAATGTTTTCTGTTTTCGAGTATTTGGCTGACACTATAGGTCTAAATGTTAAATCATCTGTACCATACTGTATTTTTGGTATACCAAAAAAACTACCCATCTTCGGTTGTTCTATTTGCATAAACTCATAATCGTCTCTGTCTAGTTCCTCCTGACAGAACATGTCAAACAAGGAAGTATTCACCCTCCTGTAACAATCTAAAATGAAATCCAGACTAACTTTACAATAATTATTTCTATCATTCAACAATGTGTTGATAGCCTTATTGTAGTCTGCTGTATTCATGACTACAATCTTTCCCCCCTTATCCGCCTTCATGACTCTGATGTCTCGAGTCTTAGACAGTTGTTTTAAGGCTTCACGTTCCAAAGATGTCAAATTGTCTTGTGATTCTATTTTTGTAATTTGTCTAAATTCTGTTTCACAAATCTTTTGGAAAACTTGAAGTGTGTTAACTAATGGGGGGTTGTAAGTGCTGGGTCTTTTTAGTGTTTTGTTCTGGATGAAACCAGAAATATTGACATCCTTCATTATATATTTCAAATTTAGTTTACGCAAAAAAATCCTAAACTCTACCAACAGTTTACTAATTTCTACCTTATTAGATGGAATAAAATTAAAACCCTTTTTCAAAATGTTGTTACATGGTTCCGAAAGATAATTATCACTTAGGTTAACAATAGTCAAAGAATAGTCATTGTTTTCAAGGAATGTTGTCACCACTTCCTTTTGTTCTTCCCTTTCGGTTTGCCTTTGTACTGAGTGGAATTGAACCACTTGGTAGTCCTCTTGGATTGTACCCCTTCCACCCGAAAAGGGGTGTTTTGTTTGTTGTTGGAGCTTACTACCTTTGCAAAACTAGTAGTGGCAGTGACTTCCATGTTGGTTGTATCATTATTGTTGACTACTCTGTTATTGTCAACAATTTCCACCTCATTGTGACCTACATAATTGTTTGTAGTAGAATTCACAGTTACAAAATTGTCATTTCTATTGTCTTTTCTATTTTCCAACCTAGAAGGTTGGAAAATTAAATCAACATCGTTCTCATTTCTTTTATTGTTACCATTGATAGTCTTTTCTTCACTATAGGTACAAATGTACACTTCGTTGTTACTATATGCATAAATGTCCCTTCGCATCTTATTTTGTTTCCTTAAAATAACTGTAGCTCTGTGTCTATCAGTTTTTGCCTCTATACTGTTGTATAGTGGCAAAAATTGTGAAAAAACAACTGAACTGTTTGATGTTTTCATCTGTAGTTTTGATCTCTTTCGTTAGTTTACCCAACTCTGTCTCGTAATGTTTCACTAAAATACGCATCATTGATATCCCTGCATCGTTATAAAGTTTAATTAACGTGTTGCACAGTTCATCTCCTGGAGTTACACAGTTTGGGAACTTAGCAGTTCTCAAACCCTGAGGTACTATGTTACATGAAATGCATTCAGTTAAATATTGTACCTCTAAACGTAACGTACAGGCTTGTAAGTTGTTGCTATTTTGGTTGTTTGCTGCATTGAAAACTGGCACTTCTTGAATGTTTTTAAATGGATTGTCAGTTTCCGAGCAAACATAACCCCATACATTGCCTGTAAATCTAGTAGAGTTTCCATTATCTGAACCAGTTACTGGTATCAACTCACTGTTATCATTGGTGTTAACAAAAGACCTAAAAGTCTTGTTGTTACCTTGTCGAACAGCGTGTTCAGACTCTCCGGAAGGCTTTACGACCGTTCTGTATGCTTCATTTTTTAAACAGCTTCTTACTATTTCAGTGATAGTATCTACTAAATCCTGTTCGGACCCCTTGGACTGCTTGCGCTCCACGGCTCTATCAGCTCCGTCCAAACAAGACGTCGGATAGATCGATACATCCAATAGGTTATCCTGGGAGAGTACTTCCGTGGCCATCCGATGCAAACAACCGCCAAACTGTACTGTCTAAAAAGTAAAACCACAAGTTTCGGACTAGCCAAAAAACGAAGGAAACACCAAAATGAGAACAGTTGGCAAACCTGCTACAGTTAGATTCCACAAAGCAAATACTGATTTAGCGCTTTCTTTCACTTTTATTGTAAAATGTGAACATCAGAAAAACGGGAACTCTCCCTTGTTCCCGTTTTATATAAAAAAAACAGGAAATGATGTAATACAATCCATTAATTCAAAAATTGATTGTATTAATATTTGTTGTATACAAAACATTGTCGTTGATTTTTGTAACACGTTATTTTATGAATGGTTCATTTGAAATCAATAAATTAAAATAAAAATATAAAAT
>NC_056743.1:335463807-335488807 GCF_019279795.1 Protopterus annectens
CCCCCCGCTCCTCTTGTAAACTCATGACAAAATCTATAAAGGCAAACAACACAGCAGGTGTTTCTTTATTCACTAACACGATAGGTAAAAGCTGGAATCTCCTACCTAGTGACATAACTCTGACCACATCCCTGCCACTTTTCAAACAAAACTTAAACAATACTTCCAAAATCATTGGCTGTGCTCCTGCAATACACCTGGCTAACCATTTCTCAGTCTCCCCTCCTCTCTTTTCTTCTCTACCCTCCTCAGTTTTGTTTCTTTCACTGTTTTGAGATCAAGTATGTACTTTTTGTACAATTGTGTATATTTAATGAACTGCTTATAGTAAAAGTGTTCCTTTTAAATTTTCTTTCCTTTTTTGTAAGATCTGATCTTAGCTGTTAACTTAAAATAGTAAATTTTATTATGTAATGTACTTAGTATATAGTGGAGCTTTTCTCCTCGGGCCTCTGCTGAAAATGGACATTGTATCCAGCCAGACTAGCCCGGTCAACAAATGTAAAATAAAATGTAAAAATAAAATAAAATAAAATTCTACAAGTTTCAGTTCTGGAAAAAATAATTGCAGCTTCACAAACTGTGTGATTTTAATCATTATTAATATTTTACAAATATTTCTTCTCTGTCACCAGCTACAGGATTTTTTTTAGTTTAGAATCTCATGTCACATATCCCAAGCAAGAATAAAACATTGTACTAGTCTGGTGTTCCACTTCTCAGGTTTACTAAAATTCTCCGCAATTGCAAATGTGAAACAAATAATAACCTTTATTACTACAACGCCAGCTTTAAATATCCAGAGAAAAGATTCCTTTTAATTTGTTATTGCTTAAAATTCACCTTTCCTGTGAAACAACACCCAGTGCCAATGCTAAGTAAGACCAGTGCTTTCAACCAAGTCCACCAGTAAAGTAATGCTTTGTGAGTGAATGGACTGCCCTGTAACTCCAATGAAAACAGGTGTTTGCACTTCTCCCAGCAACACTAATTGAATTCGATTTCCCAGCTATTGCTTCCAAAAAAGTTAATTTGCTAGGCAGGAAACAAAATAGCAATAAAACCTTGAACAGCTCTGTGTTAATGTACAACCAGTCATTCAAACCAATAACAGTAAATGCTGACATCTTTTATTAACAAAACAAAGTTCTGAGTTACATAGGACTCAAGAGCATTTTGATACTCACAAGTCATAATACTAACTAGCCTTAAAATGTGCTGAATATGTTTCATGGTCTTTACAAAATTAAGTAGACCAAATAAAACATTATAGGTTCATAGGTTCATAGGTAGATACTAGGCTATCTGCCCTAGGGCATTTATAAGCCTAGCCAGAGTGTATTTGGCTTCTGCCTCCCTATTAGATTAGCCTACTGTGCCTCTGTAAAGTAGGTCACAGAAGGTACCCTTTTAAGATTAGTTTACTGTGCCTCTGTCTAGAAGGGACACAGGAGAGATCCCAGGGGTGAATTTGTGATTTCCCATCCACGCGTCCAAATTTCGCTTGAAGAGGGTCAGCGGGGGACTATGTCTAACATGAATTGGGATTCTATTCCAGAGTGAGGGGAGCCTTTGGGAAATGAATCTGTCCCTCCAGCATGTCCTATTTATTTTTGTGCTGAGGTTTAGGTCCCTGGAGCGTGTAGCTGTAAGGGACTTGGATTTTTTGAGGTGGAGCATGTCCATTAATTTTGGGTTTGACATGGCTTTGTACGTCAGGCATAGATCGCCTCTGAGTAGGTGGTAAGCAACTGAGTAGAGCTGGAGTTTCTTTAGTCGAGCTGCATAGGACATCTGTTTGTAGCTCATGATCCTCTTGGTGAGGTACTTTTGGGGTCTCTCCAGTTGCTGCAGGTGTCGGGTAAGGTACATCCCCAAAAGGGGCATTGTATTCAATTATGGGCCTGATGAGTGGCAGTAGAGGGCACAATGACCTCTCTTGATCTAGATGCAAACCCTTTCGTGATAAGGTGGGCTATATAGAAGGTCTTTCTAACCACTTTGGCAACGTGATTATCAAAGGAGAGATTACTATCTACGTTGGTCCCCAAATCTCTAATTACTTCTTCCGTACTTAATGGATTACCACCTATGTGGTAATTTGTGGGCACCTTGTTTTTCCCAAAGGGGATGTCTATGCACGTTTTAGCATTTAGCTTGAGGCCATGGCTCTGGCACCAAGCATCCATCTCTGTGAGACCCTT
The DNA here is from genome assembly GCF_019279795.1 of Protopterus annectens. Lineage (NCBI taxonomy): Eukaryota > Metazoa > Chordata > Ceratodontiformes > Protopteridae > Protopterus > Protopterus annectens. The sequence goes on from NC_056743.1 coordinate 335,466,012, forward strand.
TTGGAGGATGCTTGTGTCAGCTGGAGATTTGATTATGGCCCCCAGTTTGCAGTCATCTGCGAACTTTGTCAGCCATAATCCCCCCATGTTAGCCTGAACCTCAGAGAAGTATATACCGAACAAGAGAGGTCCCAGAACTGAGCCCTGTTGGATGCCACTTGTAACTGGTTTGGATTCGGACATGGCACCTGCGATTCTGACCATGTGGGTTCTATCTCTGAGCCAGTTTGCAACCCATCTTGTGATATAGGGGTTGATATTTAAGCTGGTAAGCTTATTTATGATGCCCGAGTGGGGTATGTGTCGAACGCTTTTGTGAGGTCCAGGTAGGCTGTGTGGACTACCTTGCCTTCATCTATGGCATTGGTAGCTGTTTCAAAGAAATCAACTAGGTTTAAGAGGCAAGATCTGCCCTTAACAAAGCTGAATTGGGTAGGGTCCAGTGTCTGGTGGCTCCCAATGTCTTTGTTTATGAGTTCCATGATAATACGCTCCATAGCTTTACAGACCGGACTAGTCAGGCTTATGGGGCAATAGTTCCCGGGGTCTGTTGTGACACCACCTTTGTGGAGTGGGACCACTGTAGCTGTACACCATTCTTTGGGTACATATCCTGTAGTAAGGCTAAGTTTGAACAGTGACTTAATGTGAGGGTTCAGTTCTTCTTGGAGCTCATGTAAGACACAGCCTGGGACACCGTCCGGTCCCATAGATGCTGTGTTTTTTTGCTTTGGAGAGGGCAGCTTTCACCTGTGCATCTGTGATGTCAGGGAGGTTACATTCAGTTGGGATAGGCGTTTGCTCCTTTACGGGGCAACGCGAGAAGTTTGTGCTGAATCTGTCTGCCAGAATGTTGGCTATGTCTGTAGGTTTGGTATATTTTGTACCGTTATGCAACAATTCAGAGCATATCTGGGAGTTTCTGCCCATGTTTCTGACATAACTAAAGAAGGCCTTGTGATTATCTTTAGTGTCTAGGGCAATTTTTCTTTCAAAACTGGCCTTTGATGATTTTATGAGGGATCGAAGTTTCTTGCTAATACTGATCAGAGATGCCTTCCCTTTTTGGGATTTTGCTCTGTCATGTAGTAGCTTCCTCCTTCTGTTGTATAGCTTATTTATGGCCGGGGTCTACCAGACCGCTATCCTGTTTTTGGAGGAGTGAATCTTGGTTTTATGTGGGATAGCACAATCTATGCATTCCTGCAGGTGCTCATAGAATGCATTTGTAAAGGATTCTGTGGATTGGGCTCTATTATCCTCTAGCCCAGGGGCTTTGAAGGATTCCACCTCAGTCTTGAGAAGTGCAAAGTTGGCTTTGGAGAAATTCTTTACAGTGATTTCCTTGGCTGGGGGTGGGGACGGGATATGGATGTAGAGAAGAATATATAGCTAATTTATGTTAAAATACTTGGACAACACTTGAAAGCAACATTTCATTCATCTTATACTGTAATTTTGTGTATAACCTATTTTGCCACTTGGGGGAGTCAGGGATTACGTTCACCAGTATCAGAGTACAAATTATAATGAATAGAGTTCTGGCTGGATGTTCCATGTGGCCTCACTGTGCCAAGATTGTTGGCATCCTCTCCAATGGATAGTGTATGTCATTTGGCATATGTGTGCATGTGTGTGTGTGTGTGTGTGTGTGTGTGTGTGTGTGTGTGTGTGTGTGTGTGTGTGTGTGTGTGTGTGCATGTGTGTGTGTGTGTGTGTGTGTGTGTGTGTGTGTGTGTGTGTGTGTGTGTGTGTGTGTGTGTGTGTGTGTGTGTGTGTGTGTGTGTAGGAAACCAGCAGAATGTTGGATTTCACAGCCCTGATATGAGCTTTGTGTTTGTGTTATATTTGGTAGGGCTCAGGGGGATGTAATGTCTAACCAAGAAACTCTGATTGGCATTCCCCATACCCATGGTGGGGCTAGAGGAGTATCAGCTAGGTTGCTGATAATCTCCATGTCCAAAGTTGGCCAGTGATAGGCTGGACAGAGTAGCTATGTCCATAATGGAGTGCACCATCTAGGTAAGCCTGGCAGGTGATCATGTGATCATGTAATGTATATTGCATCCCTAGCATGACCATGATGGCCAGTTGACCATATTCACATGAATGCACCAAGGGATGGCAAATGGACCACCACTGCCATCACCAGGCATGTCTGCTTCAGGTCACTATATACCATGTTTTTCTACATGTATTGCAAAGTGTCTGACAGTCCCTGCAATGGCTGGATGTCTTCACAGAATACTGTCAAACATGTGGTGTGAGTAGTGGAATTTTGTACCTGGACACAGTGCTGTAACTCTACTGATTAAGGACAAGGGTAAAACCCTAGTCAAGGAAAGTCTTGGAGTCACAGTGGTAACAGTCACCTAAACATTTCTGTCCTATGATGGGTGCATGCACCTCATTGGCAAGGTGGCCCCCTGATGCTATCTTTGGTGGGAAACCTGTGTTGCAGGGGTGGGGCTGATACAGATGGGAAAATCTTTGCCGAATAGATGTGATGCTGGAGGTTCATCCAACCCCTTCACAGTCATGTTTGCTATGGCTAGTGTGAGTGTTCCTTCCACAGTTAGTACTGCAGAGTGCACCACTGTGTCAGACTGTGACATCATCATCAGCCACCAATGACCCACTGACAATAGGCAGGTGCCACCCTGTGGTACTGGATCTTCTATCACAACTAACTGTGACTGCATACAGATTACATATCTGTGGCAATGCTGGTGCATATCTGTGACTCACTACCATGTGGCACACAGAATACTACATGTCAATCACCTGCATAGCCTATGGGCACATATGTATCTTGTGGTGCAGATTATCATTTGGTAGCCTTGATGTGCCTAGATAACATCTAAGCAAATGTGGTTGCTTGAGCAAATCATTCACTTCTGCAAGTCAATGTCCTACAGGAATAGCACATGTCACTACTCATATGAGGCATCCCCTACAGATGCTCAGGCAGTCATTATCAAACCTCTCTCACATTCAAGCTACTGGCAAGTATATGGGATCTGTCACTTTCCTATTTGTGGGATACCACAAATTACTCAGTTTCTGGAAGCCACCCTGTATCTGTGGTTCATTCCCTGTGGTCATCATATCAGTTTCCTGTGCCTTGGTTCTGGTATGCAGTAATATACCACTGATGCTGAAATGCACCTGTTACATTGTCACATTATAGCTACCCACTGCAGTGATGTCTTGCACCAGTCCCTGCCACACTTCTTTCTGGAAGGCCCTGTTAGCTTTACTTTCTTATAGATATGCATGCCAAATGTGCATACAAGCCATAACAGCAGTTCAGGCATGGTGAATGGTGCAGCTGTTACCAGACCTTCACATCTATGGGTAACCAATGCCAAGCTGTGTGTATATGAGTAACAGTCATACCTCTCAACTGCCCAGATTTTTGCAGAATGTCCATATTTTTGCCTCATATTTTTGGTCTGTTCCTTGTAAAACATTTTCTGGCAAATCATTTTGGATTGAAGTAACTAAATACTAAATAAAGCCATACATTTGAATTTCTGACTTCATTTCCATTAGAAATATATAATAATCAAAACCTGTTATTCTGGTCACATTACATTTATATGAACAGTATTTAAAATGTGTCCCTATTTTGGGGCCTTTGTTCCCCCATTATTTCGGCCTTTGTCCAGATTTCTTGTGCTGACAGGTCAACAGGTATGGTGACAGTCCGTGCCAGCCTTCATGCACCACCAAACTGCCCATAGAAGTTTTAAAGTGTCAGCCCTGGGTGCTGTTGCAGACTAATCCTTCTGACTCTGTGCCATAGTGTGGTACCTGTCGATATGTTAGCCCTTCTTACTGTCCCTCTCACAGGTGCCAATAGCACATTCTGTGTTCTGTGTAGTGGAGGTCTGCCTTTTTCTTAGTATGCTAGGCTCTTTGTATGTATATGACACTGTGTGTGCACATACAAAGCAGAACTGTGAGTGAGCCTTTCAGCAGTCCTTGTGTAGTCATAGGTTGATCTCCCCTGATGGGATTGTAACTTGCCCTGATTGTTTCCTACGCCCTGTCAGGTGAACCTCCCAAGGTACTACAACTGTTCTGCCAATTACCTGTGCCTTGTCCAAGTCGGCACTCCTAGACATGGAGAACGTGTATGACAAGGTCCCAAGGAAGCTGATTTGGCTAGTACTAGGGAAGACTGTGGAACAGATTAATATCTTCAAGTATTTAGGAGGAGTGGTTGAAGAGAAGGTAAGTCTGAATGTAGAGATCAAAGCTAGAATCAGAGGGGCTTTGACCAACTGGTATAGAGTGTCAGATGTAGTGTATGACAGAAGAATTCTAAACAAGCTAAAAAGTAAGGCGTGCAAAACACTGTATGGTACAGAAACCTGGGCAGTAAAGGCAGAGCAGAAGAGAAAGCTAGAGGTGATGGAAATGAAGTGTCTGTGAAGGGTGGTAGGCTGCACACTGTGGGACAGATGAAGAAATGAGGACATAAGAGCAGAATCTAAAGTAGCTTGAATTGCAGAAAAGATCAAAGAGAACAGATTAAGGTAGTTTGGGCACATGATCAGAAAAGCAGAAACAATCTGGTGAAAAAGGTTTGGGACAGACAGAAACTAAAAGGAAATGAGGGCATCCAGCAAAGACGTAGATGAATTGTGTGGGAGAAGATCTTCTACACACACGCATGACTGTTGAAAAAGGCAGGAGTGTGACATTGAATTGAGACAGATGGTGACAGTTAACACAACACCCCAACCCACACAGTTAACACAACACCCCGACCCCCACAGTTAGCACAACACCTCGACCCCCACAGTTAACTCAACACCCCGACCCCCACAGTTAACACAACACCCGACCCCCACGTAGAAAACTGGAAAAAAGGGACATGATGATGCTGTCATGCTGAACCGCCTCAGTATGGCCAATCGGTACTGTCTGCACCATGTGCCATGTCATGCTGAGCCCCCAACAGACTGTCAGTCTGTGTCCTGTCATGCCTATGCAGTGTTACACCACAAACTCCACTGGAGTTTGAAAGTGACTGTTGCAGCAAAGCTAGCTTGAGCAGTGACTGCAGTCCTGAGGTTCAGCAACAGTTGCCCGCCACCCTCAGACCCAGGGTGCCTCTTTAAGACAGGATGATACTAACACATCAACCCAGAGAACTCTCTCATCTCCAGTGGAGACAGTCATCCCTGGTCACCAACAACTCCATCAGGCAAGATGAGTTCCTCAGGGGTCACTGTGCTGTGCCACCCCTTCTGAACTGAGTGTCTCTATGGCCACAGTTCAATGATTGTCCATGTCCAGTATACAAAGTCCAGTACAGCCATAGCTAAGCTAGACAAAGTACTATGTGGTCTGCATGTTGAATTGTGGGAGGGTCCAGGCTAGATTTGCAGCATTATGGCTGGGCAACACAGGGAGTCTGTACACTGCAGATGCCCATCATGGCCACCTCTCTTCCCATGGGGGGGTCACCTCCACTTCTGATAGGGAAGCACATAGTGATAGGGCAAGAGTGTGGTCTAGGAACCGCAACACAACCACCTCTATACTACCATCCAAAACTGAGGAGAGGTGGACAGGATGCTTGTGCCTAGACCATGAGTAGACCATCCCATTGTTCATTGCCATGATGTACTCCATCCTCTGTACATGCTGTGGATCATGCCTGTGACCTTCCTAAGAAGGGGTGCCTACATGGGCGGGGACATACATGGTTGGTGCATAGATATCCACAGTTGCCATACAGCCGTTCCTCAGTACTGTGCCTCATTGCCCACTGCAGCTGTGTCCATGCACACCCAGACACACACACACACACACACACACACACACACACACACACACACACACACACACACACACACACACACACACACACACACACACACACACACACACACACACACACACACACATATCAGCACTGCCCAGTCATCCAGTCATAACACACAGGAGACAGCCCTCTATCTGACCAGTATACTTGGCTCCCAAGTCACACACAGCATTAACCTGTACTCCCCCACCCCACACACACAGTCTGTCCATTGCTGACATTCATTTTTGTGGCTCTTCCCATCTATGAATAGGATGACAACTGTGCTCTGCCTCAGTACCGTTACCTAGGTAGCCTCTGTTTGATGCACTTTTTGGCCAGTGCATGTATGGTATATCACAAAATGGGTACAGTATTGCATTATTATTGTTTTCTGTTCTGTGTAATGCTTATTCTGGAATATAGTTATGAACCAGTTGCTGCCACTTAGCCACACCCATGGCATATTGAACCTGCCTCCATCTCTCATAATCATTCACTGTGGCAGGTACCTTTACAGGTTCCTCATCAAGCACCTCCTCCACTGCTGATTCAGGGAATTCCTGTTTGCTGTTGTGCTGTAACTGTTTGGATATTAACCTGTTGTGTCTCACTGAACACACTGCATAGAATTTACTGCACATTATAGGATCATACTAGAGTTCACCATTTTAGAGATGTAGATAGTGGAAACAAGCCTTTAGCAATCCAAACACACAATGACAATGGTTTACATGTGTGACAAGGTGATGTTTGTATGCATTCTCTACCCAGATGTGGGGGTTCTAATTGGAGTCATCGGCCATGAATAAGAAGGCCCTAAGCCACCAAAATGTACTGGCATGTCATGTGATCCAAATGTGGGATCCATGGTCATGTGTGCCCAGCAACCATATACCTTGCTTATTACAGACCACCTGTCTTTTGATGGAATAAAATCCTTTATGGTTGACATACCATTGTTGCTAATCCAGAGATATGTCTTTCATTGTAATGGGGGTGAAGTCAAAGGCTCTCAGTACCGCAAAAATGTGAACTGTACCATAAAATGCTCATATGGCCTTGCTTCTTTGCTCTGTGGTGCATGAGAACTGCTTATGCTCCTCCACATGGGGTAGTATCATTGAGACAATTGCATGGAATACACCATCAGTGTTCCATGCTAGTCAGTGAAAAGTCTCTGTAGATAATACTCTCAAAGTCACACATACCATGATGGCCATAGGATACTTACTCCCTACAAATAATGGGCCTACACATGAAGGTAGCATGTCTTGACCAGCTTCTGCATGGTGTGTTTGTCCGTGCTGCAGTAAGTTACTATTTCTGTGTCAAGGTGAGCAAGATCTGTTAGACACAGACTGATTATTGAGCAGCACTGACAGTGATCATGTGACACACACTGATTATTGAGCAGTACTGGGGTGGTCATGTGAGACAGACTGATTATTGAGCAGCACTAAGGCTGGTCATGTGAGACAGACTGATTATTCAGCAGCACTGAGGGAGATCATGTGACACAGACTGATTATTCAGCAGCACTGAGGGTGGTCATGTGACACAGACTGATTATTGAGCAGCAGTGAGGTGGTCATGTGAGACAGACTGATTATTGAGCAGCACTAAGGCTGGTCATGTGGGACAGACTGATTATTCAGCAGCACTGAGGGAGATCATGTGACACAGACTGATTATTCAGCAGCACTGAGGGTGGTCATGTGACACAGACTGATTATTGAACAGCAATGAGGGTGATCATGTGACACAGACTGATTATTGAGCAGCAGTGAGGGTGGTCATGTGAGACAGACTGATTACTGAGCAGCACTAAGGCTGGTCATATGGGACAGACTGATTATTCAGCAGCACTGAGGGAGATCATGTGACACAGAGTGATTATTCAGCAGCACTGAGGGAGTTCATGTGACACAGACTGATTATTCAGCAGCACTGAGGGTGGTCATGTTACACAGACTGATTATTCAGCAGCACTGAGGGTGGTCTTGTGACACAGACGGATTATTGAGCAGCACTAAGGTGATCATGTGACACAGACTGATTATTGAGAAGCACTAAGGCTGGTTATGTGACACAGACTGATTATTCAGCAGCACTGAGGGGGATCATGTGACACAGACTGATTATTCAGCAGCACTGAGGGAGATCATGTGACACAGACTGATTATTCAGCAGCACTGAGGGTGGTCATGTGACACAGACTGATTAATCAGCAGCACTAAAGATGGTTATGTGACACAGACTGATTATTCAGCAGCCCTGAGGGTGGTCATGTGCTGTGCTTAGTGAGCACAGCCTTTCCCATATACATATTTACTAATGTGACAGCAGCCCTGTTCATGTTTATATTGTCTCTGTCCCATAACTCCATGATTTTACTGTGGACAGTAACACTGACTGCAGTGCCCTCATGTGCTACTCACAGTGACAGCAGCCTTTCCCATATACATATTTACTAATGTGACAGCAGCCCTGTTCATGTTTATATTGTCTCTGTCCCATAACTTCATGATTTTACTGCAGACAGTAACACTGGCTGCAGTGTCCCTCATGTGCTACTCACAGTGAGAACAGCCTTTACCATATACATATTTACTAATGTGACAGCAGCCTTGTTCATGTTTATATTGTCTCTGTCCCATAACTCCATGATTTTACTGTGGTCAGTAATATTGGCTGCAGTGTCCTTCATGTGCTACTCACAGTGAGAACAGCCTTTACCATATACATATTTACTAATGTGACAACAGCCCCGTTCATGCTTATATTGTTTTTCTCCCATAACTCCATGATTTTACTGTGGACAGTAACACTGGATGCAGTGTCCCTCATGTGCTACTCACATTGACAACAGCCTTTGCCATATACATATTTACTAATGTGACAACAGCCCCGTTCATGCTTATATTGTCTTTCTCCCATAACTCCATGATTTTACTGTGGTCAGTAATACTGGCTGCAGTGTCCTTCATGTGCTACTCACAGTGAGCACAGCCTTTCCCATATACATATTTTCTAATGAGACAGCAGCCCCATTCATGTTTATATTGTCTCTATCCCATAACTCCATGATTTTACTGTGGACAGTAATACTGGCTGCAGTGTCCTTCATGTGCTACTCACAGTGAGCACAGCCTTTCCCATATACATATTTACTAATGTGACAACAGCCCCGTTCATGTTTATATTCTTTCTGTCCCATAACTCCATGATTTTACTGTGGTCAGTAACACTGGCTGCAGTGTCTTGCCATGAGAAATATGCATACTTCTGGAGGTCATTACCATATTGGTTAGCTTCATTTGCTCCCGCCATGATTCCTATTTTAATAATGTTGTTACTTTCTATGTCACTATGCTATCATTTTCTTATTATGCACGCTACAGCATTTCACACGTGACAGCGACTGTGCCCAGTGCATCTCTGAATCACCCTTTCTCAGGATGTGATTGTTGTTCCCTCACATTCAGCTAACACAATGCACAAAATATTTCTAAATCCCACTGACAGTTTTGCAAAATTAATACCAAGTGCTATAGATTCTTCAAGTAGGTTAGTTTACTTCAGTTTTGTCCAAACAAGTTGAGCCAAGAATTACACCACATCTGCCATTGCAATCATTTTATCAACACAGCACATGAATATTACAGCACAAGTATTTGAACTTCAGATATATTTCATAAGAATCATGAAGTATTAAACATTTTCTGATATATGCTATATGTTCACACACCTATAGCACACTGATATATGCTATATGTTCACACACCTATAGCACACTGATATATGCTATATGTTCACACACCTATAGCACACTGATATATGCTATATGTTCACACACCTATAGCACATTACAACAACATGAGCAGCACTAACCTCACCCTCAAAGAAAGACAACTTGCATTACACCCTACACTCACCTTGATCCTAAAAATGTGAGGCACTGTACCTCAACTTACCTTACAACCAAAAAGAGTCTGTCCAGTAAACCTCAACACCAGGCCAGTTGGATCAGAATAACTGAAATCTCATGTCAAAAGAGTGAGCTAATCCTACACTAATACTGCTACACTAATCCTACAATAACATATTACTACTACTATATTGATGCTACATTAATAGACTAATACTACTACACTAATCCTGCACTAACACAGTACTACTGCACTGATTCTACATTAATACACGAATACTACTACACTAGTCCTACACTGACACACTAATACACTTATATCACTACACTAATCATACACTAATATACTAATACTACTACACTAATCCTACACTAACACAGTAATACACTAATACACTTATACAACTACACTAATCCTACACTAATATACTAATACCACTACACTAATTCTACGCTAACACAGTAATACACTAATACACTTATACCACTACACTAATCCTACACTAGTATACTAATACTACTACAATAGTCCTACACTCTATATTTTAACCTACCCAGCCCCTCCCCTACTGATGTCACCTTTTCCCAGTCTGCTCCTTAACATAAACCCCTGCCTTCCTGTCCTGTACCAACTTCATAGTACTTATAATCTGTCTTGCTGCAAACCTTGACAGTCCCCCAACTTTCCTCTCAATTACTGCCCTTACTTCCCCAATGTCACCTTGACAAATACATCTGTGACCAAACTTCATTTCTTGCTGCAAAAAACAAAGGAGAAATTAAAAGCACATGCAGGATAGGATAAAAGAACCACTGGTAAGTGTGATTAAAGTTGTCTTTTATAAGCTTCTTCCTTTTAAAGCACATCACTCAGAAATAAGTTTTAAGTATGTATAACATAACAGTGGTGGGCACTATTCTGAGTGGCTTGAAATGGCAAGGTGATATGAATGTAGCTCTGGGCTGAATGAAAGTTTTCTCTAAAGCTATAATTAATATATATATATTAGTAATATAATCAGTGTTGCCACATAAGTGATTTAGATTTGTATATATTCACACCAAAGTCTGTCATGTTTTATAATATTTGTCTTTCTTTTTGTAGATTAGTTTGCATATATTAACTCTTATAACTCCCATTTTAATATAGTCAGTGTTGCCACATAAGTGGTTTAGATTTGTATATATTCACACCGAATCTGCATTGTTTTATAGCCTTTTGTATTTCTTTTTGTAGATGATTGGTTTGCATAAATTAACTCTTATAACTCCCATTTTAATATAGTCAGTGTTGCCACGTAAGTGATTTAGATTTGTATATATTCACACCGAAGTCTGTCATGTTTTATCCCCTTTTGTATTTCTTTTTCTAGATGATTGGTTTGCATATATTAACTCATAACTCGCATTTTAATATAGTCAGTGTTGCCACGTAAGTGATTTAGATTTGTATATATTCACACCAAAGTCTGTCATGTTTTATAACATTTGTCTTTCTTTTTGTAGATTAGTTTGCATATATTAACTCATAACTCGCATTTTAATATAGCCAGTCTTGCCAAATAAGTGATTTAGATTTCTCTGTATTGACACCGAATCTGCATTGTTTTATAGCCTTTTGTATTTCTTTTTGTAGATGATTGGTTTTCATATATTAACTCTTATAACTGCCATTTTGATATAGTCAGTGTTGTCACATAAGTGATTTAGATTTGTATATATTCACACGAAAGTCTATCTTGCTTTATCGCCTTTTGTATTTCTTTTTCTAGATGATTGGTTTGCATAAATTAACTCGTATAACTGCCATTTTAATATAGTCAGTGTTGCCACATAATGATTTAGATTTGTATATATTCACACCAAAATCTGTCATGTTTTATAGCCTTTTCTATTTCTTTTTGTAGATGATTGGTTTGCATATATTAACTCTTATAACTCCCATTTTAATATAGTCAGTGTTGCCACATAAGTGGTTTAGATTTGTATATATTCACACCGAATCTGCATTGTTTTATAGCCTTTTGTATTTCTTTTTGTAGATGATTGGTTTGCATATATTAACTCTTATAACTCCCATTTTAATATAGTCAGTGTTGCCACATGAAGGTTGAACGTCGAGCTGGCACCTCAGCGTTTGTGAAAATCTACTGCCAATCATTAGTAGACCGGAGTTCCGCTGTGGCGACCCCTAACTGGAAAAAGCCGAAAGACAGCAACAACAAGTGTTGCCACATAAGTGATTTAGATTTGTGTATATTCACACCGAAGTCTGTCATGTTTTATCACCTTTTGTATGTCTTTTTGTAGATGATTGGTTTGCATAAATTAACTCTTATAACTCCCATTTTAATATAGTCAGTGTTGCCACATAAGTGATTTAGATTTGTATATATTCACACCAAAGTCTGTCATGTTTTATCACCTTTTGTATTTCTTTTTGTAGATGATTGCTTTGCATATATTAACTCTTATAACTCCCATTTTAATATAGTCAGTTTTGCCACATAAGTGGTTTAGATTTGTATATATTCACACCGAATCTGCATTGTTTTATAGCCTTTTGTATTTCTTTTTGTAGATGATTGGTTTGCATAAATTAACTCTTATAACTCCCATTTTAATATAGTCAGTGTTGCCACATGAAGGTTGAACGTCGAGCTGGCACCTCAGCGTTTGTGAAAATCTACTGCCAATCATTAGTAGACCGGAGTTCCGCTGTGGTGACCCCTAACTGGAAAAAGCCGAAAGACAGCAACAACAACAACAAGTGTTGCCACATAAGTGGTTTAGATTTGTATATATTCACACCGAAGTCTGTCATGTTTTATAGCCTTTTGTATTTCTTTTTCTAGATGATCGGTTTGCATATATTAACTCTTATAACTCCCATTTTAATATAGTCAGTGTTGCCACATAAGTGATTTAGATTTGTATATATTCACACCGAAGTCTGTCATGTTTTATCACCTTTTGTATGTCTTTTTGTGGATGATTGGTTTGCATATATTAACTCATAACTCGCATTTTAATATAGTCAGTGTTGCCACGTAAGTGATTTAGATTTGTATATATTCACACCAAAGTCTGTCATGTTTTATAACATTTGTCTTTCTTTTTGTAGATTAGTTTGCATATATTAACTCATAACTCACATTTTAATATAGCCAGTCTTGCCAAATAAGTGATTTAGATTTCTGTGTATTCACACCGAATCTGCATTGTTTTATAGCCTTTTGTATTTCTTTTTGTAGATGATTGGTTTGCATATATTAACTCATAACTCGCATTTTAATATAGTCAGTGTTGCCACGTAAGTGATTTAGATTTGTATATATTCACACCAAAGTCTGACATGTTTTATAACATTTGTATTCCTTTTTGTAGATTAGTTTGCATATATTAACTCATAACTCGCATTTTAATATAGCCAGTCTTGCCAAATAAGTGATTTAGATTTCTCTGTATTGACACCGAATCTGCATTGTTTTATAGCCTTTTGTATTTCTTTTTGTAGATGATTGGTTTGCATATATTAACTCGTATAACTCCCATTTTAATATAGTCAGTGTTGCCACATAAGTGGTTTAGATTTGTATATATTCACACCGAAGTCTGTCATGTTTTCTCACCTTTTGTATTTCTTTTTGTAGATGATTGGTTTGCATATATTAACTCTTATGACTCCCATTTTAATATAGTCAGTGTTGCCACATGAAGGTTGAACGTCGAGCTGGCACCTCAGCGTTTGTGAAAATCTACTGCCAATCATTAGTAGACCGGAGTTCCGCTGTGGCGACCCCTAACTGGGAAAAGCCGAAAGACAGCAACAACAACAAGTGTTGCCACATAAGTGATTTAGATTTGTATATATTCACACCGAAGTCTGTCATGTTTTATCGCCTTTTGTATTTCTTTTTGTAGATGATTGGTTTGCATATATTAACTCTTATAACTCCCATTTTAATATAGTCAGTGTTGCCACGTAAGTGATTTAGATTTGTATATATTCACACCGAAGTCTGTCATGTTTTATCACCTTTTGTATTTCTTTTTGTAGATGATTGGTTTGCATAAATTAACTCTTATTACTCCCATTTTAATTTAGTCAGTGTTGCCACATAAGTGATTTAGATTTGTATATATTCACACCAAAGTCTGTCATGTTTTATAACATTTGTCTTTCTTTTTGTAGATTAGTTTGCATATATTAACTCATAACTCGCATTTTAATATAGCCAGTCTTGCCAAATAAGTGATTTAGATTTGTATATATTCACACCAAAGTCTGTCATGTTTTATAACATTTGTCTTTCTTTTTGTAGATTAGTTTGCATATATTAACTCATAACTCGCATTTTAATATAGCCAGTCTTGCCAAATAAGTGATTTAGATTTCTCTGTATTGACACCGAATCTGCATTGTTTTATAGCCTTTTGTATTTCTTTTTGTAGATGATTGGTTTGCATATATTAACTCTTATAACTCCCATTTTAATATAGTCAGTGTTGCCACATAAGTGGTTTAGATTTGTATATATTCACACCGAATCTGCATTGTTTTATAGCCTTTTGTATTTCTTTTTGTAGATGATTGGTTTGCATAAATTAACTCTTATAACTCCCATTTTAATATAGTCAGTGTTGCCACATGAAGGTTGAACGTCGAGCTGGCACCTCAGCGTTTGTGAAAATCTACTGCCAATCATTAGTAGACCGGAGTTCCGCTGTGGTGACCCCTAACTGGGAAAAGCCAAAAGACAGCAACAACAACAACAAGTGTTGCCACATAAGTGATTTAGATTTGTATATATTCACACCGTCATGTTTTATCACCTTTTGTATTTCTTTTTGTAGATGGTTGGTTTGCGTATATTAACTCGTATAACTCCCATTTTAATATAGTCAGTGTTGCCACATAAGTGGTTTAGATTTGTATATATTCACACCGAAGTCTGTCATGTTTTATAACCATTTGTATTTCTTTTTCTAGATGATTGGTTTGCATATATTAACTCTTATAACTCCCATTTTTCATCTACATTCAGGACTAGATGCTGAAGGCCAATTAAATGGTCTGTCTGTAATATGAAGAATGATGTCTGTGTGCAAACAGGCATCTTTTTTATTTTATTTAAAATACATATCTTCTACATTATTACAAATTGTTAAATAGGCTTATTTTTATTGCTGTTTCATATTTTATTTGGTTGTTTCTGTCTTGAAGTTGTCATGTAGAACCAGCAGATGTAATTGGAAGCAGAGTTTGAAGAACCCCTAGTAAAACTGACATGAAACAGCTGTTAATGAAGCTGCAACTGGGTTACTCAGATTACAAGGGTAAGTTTATTTGTAGTGTTAGAAACAAGTTTTAGAAGTGCTTAACGATTTGCATAAATTGAAAAAAAGTAGATTTAAAAATTAAATGTTTAAAGAAGTTAAACAAATACTTCTTCAACAAATTCAGGAGCTATATTAAAAGACAACATAACTTGTCCAAGTCAGTCAATATTAAGAGGACTGATAATTTTAAATCAGCCTTTGTATGTGTATTTTACATCTAATTTTTGGAATGGCAAGAGAAGATACTGTGAGTATATTTTGTATATGTGAATTTCATTGCATTGTCTGCAGAAGCTAGCTATAGCTACAACAGTACTTAAAAATATGCTGTGAAAAGTGATATAATACACAGAGATAAACATGTTACACAATAATCTGCTCATCCGTATTATAATACCAATGAGAAAGCTTATTCTAAATCACTTTTATTAAGTGGCAAAGATAAACAGAGCATAGAAAATTGTCTTTTAGTTAGAAAAGAGAAAATAGGACAGTTTTATAGGAGTACAGATGGATATTTTGCATTCTGTATTTTTTCCTTCTAATTCAAGTAACTAAAAGTAGGCTCAAAGGCATGAGATGGAAGGTGTATCCTGTCCACAGAGACTTTGGACTCTGTTGAATGGGAAATAAATTGAAGAAAATGTGTTGCAGCATATGGTAAGCATAGCAAAGGCTGATAAATTTTAATAAGAGTTTTTTCTGACTGAGTTTTAGCAATCCCTTTTTGAATCCCTCTATACCTCAACCTACTCCATTAGCCCTTGCTACGCTTGGGGTCACTCTGCTCCCCTACCCTACCCCCATTCTCGACCACCCCCACTTTAATTACATTTGTCCTCTCCAGTCCCTCCCCTTCCCTTCTGGACCAACCACTCTTACACAACTTCCTCTCTGTTACCTCACCCAACTCTTATACAGTCATTCATACAAACACTCCCTCTTTGCCTATCCTCCTCTAACTAAAGCCACAACTATAACCTTTAAATCACACAATGCAATGCACACTCATTTCTATTCCATTACTAACACTACTCTCACTCTCTACTTCTTATCACACTAACCTCACCCACCCCTTCACACATTCCACCACCTTATCCACCCCTACAACTTCCACTACACCTCACTACTCTATAATCTCACTATCCCTCTTCAATTTCTCCAGAATCTACCTTCATTTATTTATTTTATTTTATTTATTTTATTTATTCATAAATATACTATACTTCAGCTGTATCCCCTTTCCTATACAAACAAATCTAGATCCTACTATCTGCATTCTATAGCAACTCCACTTAACTTCTACACAAGTAACTCACTCCGTCCCCAGGAAGGAGTGAGTTACTTCTACACAAGTAACTCACTCCTTCCTGGGGATGTCCACCCTAACCCTGGCCCTCACACCCCTTCCCCCAAACACACAGTCCTCAACACTTCCAATACCACCCCTCCTCCTTATGTGCCACTCCCTCCCCACCCCTCAAATCTCCCACAGCATCTCCTAAATATTCAAAGCCTTATTAATAAAATCTCTGAGCTTCATACCTGGATAGCCCATACCTCCCCGTGCATTCTTACCCTATGTGAAACCTGGCTAAAACCCCATATCACAAACTCTGAAATACTTCCTCCTGGCTATAATATTTACTGCTCTGACAGACCCCCAAAAAAAGGAGGTGGCATAACCATCCTCTACTCTGACAATCTTAACCTCTCACCAATGCCATCTCTATTTCAGACTTCCACCCAGCTGAATTTATCTCCTTAATTGCCATCTTAACTCTCACGAGAAGTTTTCCATTGACTCCATATATATCCCTCCAGGCAACAATATCCCAACCTTTGAACATTTATTATCCTGGCTTTCACATAATATACCATATGAAGCCCTCATCCTTGGAAACATCAACATTGACACCTGTACTTAAAAGCATCATCACCCCTTATAGCAACCTGAGTATCTTCAAAAAGCAGATGCTATACATACCCTATCTCTGTACTTATCAGTAGAAGTATATCAGAATCTTCCATTCCCTCCATCTGAAAGACATCACATGTTATTCTACTCCATAAAGAAGGCAGTGCAACTGAACTGTCAAATTACAGGCCCACAGCTATTCTATCAACCCTGGCTAAAAGTATGGAGAGGTGTATCCATAAACAACTCCTGGGCTATCTCATTCAGAACAACTGACTGGCCAACTCACAGCATGGCTTTAGACCTTTCCACAGCACCACCACTGCCCTCCTCTCCTTCTCTGTTATCAATCAAAACCAAAACAACAACAAGCCCCCCCCATTGATCTCTCCAAAGCTTTTGACATGGTAAACCACCAACTACTCATAAACACAATCAAGACTATTTATCTAGATGACCAGGCTATCCAATGGTTCCAATCCTAACTATGTGGGAGGCAACAGGCTGTACTATGGCAGGACAAGATATCTCCCCTGCTAGCCATCACCCTTGGGGTCCCCCAGGGCTCTATATTAGGTCCCCTTCTATTTTCTATCTTTATTAATGACCTGTACACTGTCATCCCTAAAACAACTTGTATTCAATATGTGGATGACTCCACTTTGATTTGCTCTACCAACTCCCCTACAGACCTGCAGACTCTATCCCAAAATGTTTTTAATACTGTTGAAAATTGGATCTTTGATCGATGGCTAATTTAAAATCCAAGCAAAAGGAAGTTGTTGCTCTTCTCTCCCACTCATAAGGCCTTCTCTTCTACCTTCACTATTAAATCTAACAATAGAACTATTATTGCCCCAGATCTTAGTATCAAGCTCTTAGGTGTAACAGTTGACAATAACCTTAAGTTTGATATATATATTAATCAAACCATGAAAAAAGTTAATAAAAACTTGGCTCTCTATACAAAATTAAACCTTTTTTAACTCCACTAGCTAGGACGGTCATTGCCCACACACATCTACATTCCACCCTCCGTTATGCCTCTCCTCTTTTTATGGACTTGAGTAAATCTGACCTTAACAAACTCTCTAGCTGCTGCAATCGAATTGCTAGATTTGCCACTGGTGCAGATTACAGAACGCACCATTGTCTGAACCTAAATCTTCTAGGATGGCTTGAATTGCCTAACCAACTTCAGCACAGTCAATTAATAGTAGCATATAAAATTGTTTACCGACCTGAAAACACACATGTACTTAAAAGCATCATCACCCCTTAAAGCAACCTCAAGACACCTCGCTCATCCAACAAGCTACTAGTTCAAACGTTCAAAACCAACACCTCAGCTGGGGACTCTCTTTTACCTCAGATCCCACTATATCCCGTTTCAAAAAAAGACGAACAATATCTTAAAAGCCGTTGGCTTTGTCCTTGCTCTTACCCTGACCAACTCCCTCAAGACAAACATGATCTAAAGCGGACATCTGTCTTCATCTAGTTTGCTTTCTCATTGAAAGGCCACTACTTTTAGTATTAAATATGATAGACTGTATGACTTTCTATCCTGTCACGAATGTGCTTTTGAAATGTATGTGCAACAGTGATTTACTTGCAATATATAATATCTCTCTCTATATAATATCCTTCTGTATGTGTTGTGCTGTTATAGTACTTTGATTGTAAAATGTAGTAGTTCTTTGTATGTGTGGAGCTTTTCTCCCCGGGCCTCCGCTGAAAATGGACATGTATCCAAATGGACTATCCCAGTCAACAAATGCAAAATAATTTAATAAATAAATAAAACTAACAACTGACTCTCCACAAATGTGTATTAACCTACATGGGTTCCACCAACTAATCACATCCCTCACCTGCCTACACAAAACCTCCTCTTCTAATTCTGCTATTGACTGGATCCTCACTAACTCCCTCAACCTCTACCACAGCCCCTGAACTTTACCTGATACCTTAAGCGATCATCTTCCCACCTCCATCCAAATACACACTACTCAATTACCCAAAACACACTCCTACAGGGACTGCCGTAGACTCTCTAACTTTAATGCTAACCTATTTAACTCCATACTATCTGGCATCAACTGGTCTTTCCTTAGGCAACTTCCTCTCAGTGAAGCAGAACTAAAATTTAACCATATTTTCCAAGAAGCTCTCAACTCCCTCGCCCCCCCCCCTTAAGAAGAATTAGAATCAAAGCAAATGATGCCTCCTGGTTAGAAACCAGATCTCTTATGCACAGAAGAGACTGCACTTGGAAAGCCTGATTTAAATCCCAAGCACCACCCCAGTTCTATATCTACAGGGAACTCAGGAACATTGTCAAAAACAAATCAATAAAAGCTAAAAAAATCCTACTACAACTCTCCCAACTACACTGCAAATCCAATTCACATAAATTCTGGACTACCCTTAAGAAAATTATCCGAACTGGATGCCCTTCCACTCCCTCACCATTCCCAAGTAAAACTCCTTTGGAAACTGCTACCCTTCTCAACAATCACTTCATTGATATGATCCAAAAACTCATACATACTAACCACAATGCTAACACCCCTTCTACCCCCTTCAAGCCAAACAACAAACCCCCTTCACCTTTAAACCTGTTTCTATTGATTACATGAAATCACTTTTACTTAGGCTCAAACCCTGCCCTCCCTCTTCTGACAACCTCCCACCTCTGTTCCTCAAACTAACTGCTGAGTCCATAGCCTTGCCTATATCCCTACTAATTATACTAATTAATAGATCCATTCAAGAGGCTATAGTCCCTACCATTTGTAAATCCTTTTTCACCATCCCTCTACATAAAGTAGGGAATTCTACTGATCCTTCAAAATACAGACCCATAGTGATTCTTTCCCCTCTATCAAAAATACTTGAAAAATGCAGTCACTCCCAACTACCTAACTTTCTCTTTTAGGAAACCCTCCTGACACTCACATAACATGGCTTTTGGCTTTACCACAGCACAACGACCACCCTCTTATCTTTTTCCCATAAAGTAGCAGAGGCTAGAGATAACAACCAACTTGCATCCTGTCTTTTTCTAGACTTCTCCAAAGCCTTTGCTACGGTATCGCACCCTATTCTTTTATCTAAACTTGCTAACCTCAATCTTTCCCCTACTTCACTCCAATGGTTGACTAGTTACCTATCCAACAGGCAAGAATCTGTCAGATGGCTCTGTTCCTGGTCTCCCTATCTTCCTATCACATCTGGTTTATCCCAAGGCTCCATCCTGGCGCCCATTTTGTTTAATATTTTCACAAATGATCTTCACACATCTTGCAAACAATCCTCCCTGATTCAATATGCAGATGATTCAATTCTCATCTCCATTTCTGATAACATCACTGACCTCCACACACTGACTCAAGATGCCTTCCTATCCACTGAAAGATGGCTGCCTGATAACCAGCTCATCTTAAACCCCCACAAAACGTAAGTCTTGCTTTTTCTTCCTTGTTCTCTCTCTCAACATAAAGATACCTTTGCCATCACATCATCCAATAAGACCGTCATAAAACCTGAACCCCACACAAAACTCCTAGGTACAATCATAGATGATAAGCTAAAATTTAACTTGCATATCTTACATAGCATAAAAATGTCCCCCAAAAACTAGGTCTTCTATTCCGCAATAGAAAATCTTACACAGCATAAAAAAGTCCCCCAAAAACTAGGTCATCTATACCGCAATAGAAAATCTTACACAGCATAAAAAAGTCCCCCAAAAACTAGGTCATCTATACCACAATAGAAAATTCCTAACTCCCTTTGCTAGCTCTCCCTGATTCAGGCTCTACTCCTTCCCTCCCTCTTCTATGCCTCCCCAATCCTTACTAACATACAAGCCACAACCATGTCCAAACTCCAGCAAACCTACCACAAGGTAGCTACATTTGCCACCAACTCTCCTCACACCTCTCACCACTGTCTTGCACTCAACTCTCTCCAATGGCTTGAATTCCCTTAAGAACTTCTGCTATCTCAGCTACAAATCACCCACTCTATAATGTACAAACCATCTAACTGCCCGGCCGTCTCCTCCATGGTATTCTGTTACACCCCTACATGTACACTCCACACCTCCAACCAAATACTCCTAGATATACACCAACCCAATAAAACAGTCAGTAACTTATTCTACAAAACCTCCATAGCCCAAGCCTGGATCAAACTCCCCATTCACATACAATATACCCCCACCCCAAACACTTCAAAAAGGAAATAAAACTTCACCTTCTTAATACTAAGACTTGTCCCTGTCACATCCCAACCGAATCCACTAAACTACTGTTACATTTTTTTCACTCCTTCCATCCTGACTTCCTCCCTTTTTTTCATCACTACTTTTTCCCTCCGCACTTAGGTTCTGTAGCTCCTCCACATGTACATATTGCCTCTGCTCTTCTATATATTCCTCTCTTCTCTGTGATATCCTCACAAGAAAGAAAGAAAAAAGGTATCAGTTGCTACTAATTGTTATTAGGTTATTATACTATTTTGTACTTCTGGAACTGGTGTAATATTATTGTACCATATTTCTTTATTTATTCCTGGAACTTGCATCATATAACTCTCTATATGTATGTATTACATTTGTATTGTAGTTTGTCTTTACTGGGAACTTTCTCCCTAGGTCTCCACTGAAAATGTATTTTTTTTTGCCCAGTTGGATTAACCCGGTTAGCAAATGTTAAATAAATAAATAAATAAATAAATAAAATGGGCTGCCAGTTATGTTTTCTAATGCTATATTAACACTATCAGGGCTCTTAGTCAGCTGGTTGCATACCAATCAACTGTCCAGATTTTTGCAGATTGTCCATATTTTGCCTCATATCTGTGGTCTGTTTCCCATACAATTTATGGTTTTCTGAAAAATAACTGAGGACTGAAGTCATTAAATAATGACATACATTTGAGTTTCAGACTTTTTATCCTTCACAAATCCTGCTATTCTAGCTAGTTTCTAAGTTAATCTGTGTAACATTTAACATCTGTCCCTATTTTTGGACCTTTGTTTCCCCACAGTAGTCAGGAAATCCTTCTATGTGGCACACCTCATCACAAAAGGTTTCTCATCCAGGAAAAAAGAGGTTATTTTCCCCTCTACTCATCAATCATTAGACTCATTATAAAATACAGCGCTCCTTTTGGTATGTACCTCACAAGACATCTACAACAACTGTTAAGGCCGCAGAAATACATCACAAATAGGATTACTGGTCTCAAACAGATGCCCTACACAGACTGTCTCAAAAAATCTCCAGCTTTACTCCGTCGCATATCGCCTATTCAGAGGCGATCTCTGCCTAACATACAAAGGTATGTCAAACCCAGAGCTGTTGGACATGCTCCACTTAAAGAAATCCCAATCCCTCCAAGCTACATGCTCTAGGGACCTAAACCTTGTCACCACAATAAACAGAACATGCTGGAGGGATAGATTCCTGTCCCAGAGACTTCCCATACTGTGGAACAAATGACCTAGCTATATCAAACAAAGCTCCTCATTAGCACTCTTTAATCATGATTTTCCAAAATCTTGATGATTGGATAGGAAATAGGAAATTCACCCCAGGGATCACCTGTGTGGCTCTACTTAACAGGGGCACGGGAAAATAATTTTCTTGGGTGGCGAAAGTCATGGTACCTTTTTAGTTAGGTTATATAAGCGCTAGGGCAAATAGCCTAGTACCTATCTATGAACCTACGAACCTGTTAGTTAGGTTTTGTCCAAATTTCCTGTTCTCAGA
>NC_056743.1:335493807-335578807 GCF_019279795.1 Protopterus annectens
CTAGGTGGTGGACAAGTGGTAGGAATGCTTAGGGGTATGTGTGATGGGGACAGGGGAGTTATATTTTCACTGAACCTGTTAGCCAGCAGGTTTGTTCTGCCCAGAGGTTCTGTATATGTAGTACTACTGACTACAAGTTCAGCACAAATTTAGGACTTTTTTTTGACGTTACAGATGTAACTAAATAATGCCTTACGGTTATCCTTATTTTGGGAAGCTAACTTGGATTTGTAATTGTTTTTTGAGGACTTCACAAGGAGTTGTATTTGCTTGTTTAAGTTGATGAGGGAGTGTTTCCAGTTTTGAGACCTTTCTTTCCTAGTTTTAGACAGCAGTTTCTTTCTCCTGTTGTATAGCCTGTTAATGGCAGATGTCAACCAGGCAGGTTTGATCTTCCTTAAAGATCTTACTTTGATCCTGTCAGGTATGGCAGACTCAGTACAATTGCACAGATATTTGTGTAAAGCATTGTTGTATAACCCAGCATAATTGTCCATTCCATCTGTGAGGGGAGGGGTTAAGAAGCTATTTAGGCTGTCATGTAAGAGGCTGTAACTGGCCTTGGAAAAGTTTTTTTTTTATTTTTATTGCTGGTAAGGTGGGAGGGGGCTTATGTTATAGTTACTTCTAACGAGATTGATTTGTGGTCTCACCTCGCTAGGGAGGCAGTACACTGGGACTGGTGCAACCCATGTTGGTGAGCACCAAATCCAGGATATTTGAGCCCCTAGTGGGGGTATTAACTAACTTTTCTAGGGCATTGAAGTTGATGAAATCCAGGAACATCCGGGTAAGTGAGTTAGTAGATGTATAATTTACCCAGTCAATGGAAGGGTAATTAAAGTCGCCCAAGACAATGGTGTTTGGTTGCATCTTGATAGACTCAGGTAGGTCCAAGTAGGCTGAATGGGTGTCCTGATTTATGGAGGGAGTCCTGTAGCTGGCAATGACTTGAATAGGGGTCTTACCAACAGTCACTTGCACCTGAAGTAATTCCAGGTTATTGTGCTGTCTAACCAATCGAGAGATATATTTATTTCTTCAGCATTTTCCAAGGTGTGGACTGCTTCTGGTGAGTGCAGTTTCAGGTTTAGACTCCTAGCATTTGGCATAACCTTGAAGATGTTTTTATAGGGTATTTTTACATCAGGAATTTTGATGTTGTGACATTGCCTAAACAAGGCACAATGGGGATGGCAAGAGCCTTAGCCAGTAACCAGAATCCAGAAAGTGTATTACCAAGTGACCTGCTAGCACCAAAGGACTTTATGTTAATAGAGTTTATGTGAATAGCAGCTCAAACTTTGAGGCGTTTTGTGTAA
Source organism: Protopterus annectens (assembly GCF_019279795.1). Taxonomy (NCBI): domain Eukaryota; kingdom Metazoa; phylum Chordata; order Ceratodontiformes; family Protopteridae; genus Protopterus; species Protopterus annectens. The sequence continues at coordinate 335,495,130 of NC_056743.1, forward strand.
CACCTGCAGGACCTTTACTATAACAAAAGATTCTAAGGAATTGCTGGCTTCAAGGTAAACTGAGTGGTTTAATAGTACCGGGTGGTCTAAGTGAGAAATTACTCAAGCCTCAAGATTTTATACTAGTTTTATTGAAAGTTTACAACGGCAGAAAGCATACTTGTTCTATCGGAACTGAAAAAGTGTTTTTGAAAGTAATTCTGGACTACATGTGATCTTATATCTTCAATAAAACTTCTTTCAAGTTTTAAAGAAGCTTACCTGAAGTTGTACTTTTATTAGTGTGAAAGCTACAAATAAAGTTGTTCAGCCATGGAGTAGTGACTAGATTTAAATATTTTGTATTTTCTTTTACTTGTCGCTACCTGAATACTGAGTCATACATTTGTTTTCAATGAGGTACATCTCAAGTTATTCACACCAACATGGACTATGATGGAATCATAACAGTACATGCTGTTGAAAGACTTGAGTGTGTGTGTGATTTGGTGGAGCCTGACACCTGACAGACAGCTGACCACGACCTTTTCCTTATCCAACTTGGTGAGAGGGACATCTGTGTTTCTGATAATGTAGTCACCTATGACTAAGATGTTTGGTTTTGTGTTATGCCTTATGGGCTTCTCAGATGAAACACTGGTGTATGGGATGGTGCGCACTGTGTTCTGCATGAGATGCATTATGTGCAGCATGCTTTTTTGGGAGGTCCCTGGTGCTTTGGTAAGCTACTAGTAAGGACCTCCACATATGTGGGTTTATGTGTTTTTGTTTGGTGGTGTAGGAGGTGTGGTGTGCATGCTGACAACCTGCTTACTGTCAGATATACTCACTGGTGAGGGGCAGAGCCTGGTTTTATGTTTTTAATGTAGGTGCATCTCTCACATACTGAATTTCTGTGATCTAGAAGTGGGTTGTCAGTGTATGAGGCAATTTTTACATTGTCTCAGGATGCTCATGTCAACCAGGCTGGCTGGAGAAAATGTGGGAAATTTCCCATCCATAATACTAGGTAGGTTTTAATATGATCAGAAACAGGGAGAGGACAGGAGGGACCATGAAAAATAGGAAACAGGAGAAGAGGTTGGAGGGTCTAGTGGGTAAGATCTGTTTGAAAAAAAAAGAAAGAAAGGTACAGAATTGTGTGTGTGTGTGTGTGTGTGTGTGTGTGTGTGTATTTAAGTTTTATCTAATAATAATAATAATGGTACGGAGAACGTAAGTGACAAAGTAGGTTATACACAAAATTACAGTATAAAATGAAATGTTGCTTTAAAATATTACCAATGTATTTTAACATGAATTATATATGGTCTATAATGTTTTATTTGGTCTATTTAATTATTTAAAGACTCTACATAAAACATATTCAGCACATTTTAAGGCTAGTCAGTTTTATGACTTGTGAATATCAAAATCCTCTTAACTTGAGTCCTATGTTACTCAGAACTTTGTTTTGTTAATAAAAGATGTCAGCATTTACTGTTATTGGTTTGAATGACTGGTTGTACACAGTGTTGTTCAAGGTTTTATTGCTATTTTGTTTCCTGCCTAGCAAATTAACTTTTTTGGAAGCAATAGCTGGGAAATGGAATCCAATTAGTGTTGCTGGGAGAAGTGCAAACACCTGTTTTCAATGGAGTTACAGGGCAGTTCATTCACTCACAAAGCACTTCTTTACTTGTGGATTGAGTTGAGAACAGTGGTCTTGCTTGATACTGGCACTGGGTGTAGTTCCACAGGAAAGGCAAGTTTTATGTAACAATAAATTTAAAGCAGATGCTGTAGTAGTAAAGCCTTTTATTTGTTTCACATCTGCAGTTGTGGAGAATTTCAGTAAACTTAAGGAGTGAGTGTACCTCCTAAAGGAATGGTAGACTTGTATTATTAGAAAAAGAAACGGGAGAAGAATGTATATTCTGGTTTGGAATATGTGACACTACAGATACTAAAAGACTATGCGTAACTGCTGACAGAGAATAAATATTTCTAAAACATTAATAATGATTAAAATCACACTGTTTGTGAAGGTGTGATTTTTTTTCTAGAACTGAAACTTATAAAGTTCGTCAAAGCATAACAAGTGCCTATGAGGACAATGAATTTTTATGGAGCATTTTTAGATGTTCACAATGGAAAATATTGGTAAAAAAACTTTTACTAATTCATTTCTGAGAGCGCACTCCCAGTCTTATCAGTTTCTGTACTGGGAAAGTGCTTTTCAACAGTCAAATGCCAGTGAACTGTCTGAAGCCTATGCTAACATATTAGAGGAAACATTTCAGAGGGGTGCATTGCCACAATACAGGTCTTTTGATGCTGTCTTCATAGCCTTAGCAGGTCAAAAAGATGATCAGGTAGTACAAAAAGAAAGAAAGCAGCTCTCGCAAAGACCAGTTTTACATGAGAAGATGGGGATGCCACTAAAGCAGAAGTGAAGTGTATTACAAGTGGTGAGTTTTGCAGATTCTGATTCATATTTAAATTGTCAACAAATGCATTTATGAGTTTAACATGCATAATAAAATATTTGCTAAAAACCTCATATTTTGCCCTCATATGCACTAGTTGAATTGTGCAAATAACACTGTTTGGGTTCTTAATATTTGGTAGTTGATCCCTACATCTGTGCGCTCTGAATAGAATCTGAATTTATTCTTTGACCAGTTTCACTGTTGAAGTGTTTCAATTTTTGTAAATCAGAAATGTACAGAATGACATTATGCAGAGGGTAACACTGAGTAATTCCTAAAGCAAAATCCTTGTTTAAAAATGCAGTCCACAAATAGGTGTGGAATAATTAAAATGGGCATGTATAATGTCTTGCACATCCTCTTAGTATGTCTGCTTATAAAATCACTGTAAATTGTTTGTGTTACAATACATGCTTATGTTTTTGCTGGTGAAAGGTTTACTGAGGCCTGTTTGATTAGTCTAAATGGGTACCCAGCCTAAGTAAATGTTAATAGTATGACAACCAAATGCAGTTTGAAACATGGTTTATTTGTTGAACTGCTATTTATGTTTTGTTTCTTTTACATTAGTGTTCTAAGTATGTGGAGGTTTGCTAGGCTATGTATCCCTTGTAGACAGACCCTGGGATATGGGCAAGAGTTATGAAATTGCTCACTATATACCAAAATCTTGCACTCTGAGTAGTACAAGAAGCACACCTGGGGTAAAAATGAATAAATAATACAAGAAATGAATTTATGTGAGTGATACTTTTCCAAAACTGTGAAGAGTAGACACACATGGGAAGCCTCACCTGTTCACTTAGGTCTCCAAAGCAACTTGAAAGCATAAAATAAATAGGAATATGCTTGTTTCAGTAAAAATACTGAAAGGCATTTTCAGCTATAGGTGAAACAAGAAATTTATATTGCAAACAAAGTACAGATTGTCTTACAATAATAAGGTGTCTTGGTCTGTATGATTTATCTCCCAGTGGTGGAACAGGTTCAGGTGGCACCTCCACAGGTCACTGTACTTGTCTTACCATTGTCATTACATGACTTTACAGAGCAGGTAATCATTGAATACCCTGGAAAGGTGGTGCAGGTATCAATTTTATACAGGGAAGCCACCCCAACAGGGTCTGCAATGGTTCTTGCAAAGCATTTGTAGAAAGGTCTTTGTTTCCTCACTGCACAGATGAGTCCAGCTGAATTCAGTGCATGTAGAGGCCATGTCCACTGTGCAGTTCAGAACATGGAGGAAAATGGTAGCCCAACATACATGTTCATAGGTAGGTACTAGGTTATTGGCCCTAGGGCCTATTTAAATCTAGCCAAAGGTACCCTGGCTTTCGCCACCCAAGAAAATTATTTTCCTGTGCTACTGTTGAGCAGAGCCACAGAAGTGATCCCCGGGGTGAATTTCCTATCTCCCATCCAATCATCAAGATTTTTCTTGAACAGTGCTAATGAGGAGCTTTGTTTGATATAGATAGGTAGTTTGTTCCAGAGTATGGGAAGTCTCTGGGACATGAATCTATCCCTCCAGCATGTTCTGTTTATTGTGGTGACGAGGTTTAGGTCCCTAGAGTGTGTAGCTCATAGGGATTTAGATTTCTTTAAGTGGAGCATGTCTAAAAGCCCTGGGTTTGACATAGATTTGTGTGTTAGGCAGAGATCGCCTCTGAATAGGCGATATGCAATGGAGTAAAGCTGCAGTTTTTTGAGACGGTCTGCGTAGGGCATCTCTTTGAGGCCGGTAATCCTCTGTGAGGTATTTCTGTGGCCTTTCCAGTTGTTGTAGATGTCTTGTGAGGTACATACCAAAAGGGGCATTGTACTCTATAATGGGTCTAATGAGTGACGAGTAGAGGGGAACAATGACCTATTTTTTCCTGGATGAGAAACCTTTTGTGATGAGGTATGCCACATAGAAGGATTTCCTGACTACTGTGGCGATGTGATTATCAAAGGAGAGACTACTGTCCACCTGTGTCCCAAGGTCTCTTATCACACTTTCGGTGTTAGGTAGACTACCACCTATGTGGTAGTTCATGGGTACTGAGTTTTTACCAAAAGGAATGACAATGCACTTTTTGGCATTGAGCTTGAGGCCATGGCTTTGACACCAGGCATCTGTCTCAGCAAGGCCCTTTTGTAGGATGTCCACATCTTCTGGAGTTTTGATTAGGGCTCCTAGTTTGCAGTCATCTGCGAACTTCATTAGCCAAATACCTTCTGTGTTGGCCTGTACTTCAGAAAAGTAGATACCAAACAGGAGAGGACCCAGGACTGAACCCTGTGGTACTCCACTTGTCACTGGTCTGAAGCTGGATTTGGAGTCTGCTACTTTCACAGTGTGGGTTCTGTCAGTGAGCCAGTTGGCAACCCATCTTGTGACAGGGATTTATACATAGTTTAGTGAGTTCATCTATAATTCCAGAGTGGGGGATGGTGTCAAAAGCCTTGGCGAGATCTAGATAGGCTGTGTGAACCACCTTACCCTCATCTACGGCTTTGGTGACTGCTTCAAAGAAGTCTATCAGGTTTAGGAGATATGATCTGCCTTTTACAAACCCGAACTGGGTGGGGTCCTGAGTTTGGAGATTAACAATGTCATTGTTTATAAGTTCCATGATGATACGCTCCATAGCCTTGCAGACCAGGCTTGTTAGGCTAATTGGCGGTAGTTTCCGGGGTCTGTGGTGGCTCCCCCTTTGTGGAATGGGATAACTGTCACTGTGCGCCATTCAATGGGCACATAGCCTGAGGTGAGGCTATGATTGAACATGGCACTTGGGTGGGGTGCCAGTTCGTTCTGTAGTTCATGTAGAACACAGCCAGGGATGTCATCAGGTCCCATGGATGCTGTGTTCTTGGCTTTGGATAGTGTGTTTTTTACCTGTGCAGCCGTGATTACAGGAACTTTGCATTCTTCTGGTATAGAGATGGGCCCTTTACGGGATGACAGAGGGGTAAAGTTAGCACTGAACCTATCTGCCAGAATGTTGGCAATATCCGTTGGTTCTGTATATTTAGTGCCAGTGTGCTGTAACTCAGAGCAGATCTGAGTGTTACCACTGAGATTCTTGACATAGCTATAGAATGATTTGTGGTTGTCTTTAGAGTCAGTGGCGATTTTGTTTTCATAACTAGCTTTGGAGGATTTTATGAGGGATCTCAGCTTCTTACTGAAGCTGGCCAGGGAGTTTCTCCAATCATGGGATTTTACTCTTTTTTGCAACAGTTTCTTTCTTCTGTTGTAGAGTTTGTTTATGGCAGGGGACCACCAGATTGGCTTCCTTTTTTTGGAGGATAGCAACGTGATGCAGCAACACCAACAGATTAGAAAAAGGAGGAAAATGTAGCCCAACGTACATGTTAACCCATATGCGACGCAGCATGTGTAATGGAACACCACCAGTTTAGAACAAGGAGGAAAATGATAGCCCAACGTACATGTTAACCCATAAATGACACAGCATGTGTAATGGAACACCAACAGTTTAGAACAAAGAGGAAAATGGTAGCCCAATGTACATGTTAACCCATACGTGACCTAGCATGTGTAATGAAAGACCAACAGTTTAGAACAAGGAGGAAAATGGTAGCCCAACGTACATGTTAACCCATATGTGACTCAGCATGTGTAATGGAAAACCAGCAGTTTAGAACAAGGAGAAAAAAGGTAGGCCAATGTACATGTTAACTCATACATGACACAGCATGTGTTATGGAACACCAACAGTTTAGAACAAGGAGGAAAATGGTATCCAAATGTACATGATAACCCATACCTGACAAAGCATGTGTAATGGAACACCAACAGTTTAGAACAAGGAGGAAAATGGTAGCCCAACATACATGTCAAACCATACATGACACAGCATGTGTAATGGAACACCAACAGTTTAGAACAAGAAGGAAAATGGTAGACCAAAGTACATGTTAACCCATACATGACACAGCATGTGTAATGGAACAGCAACAGTTTAGAACACGGTGGAAAATGGAGCCCAACGTACATGTTAACCAATACGTGACACAGCATATGTAATGGAAGAGCAACAGTTTAGAAAGAACAAGGAGGAAAATTGTAGCCCAACGTACATGTTAACCCATAAATGACACAGCATGTGTAATGGAGCACCAACAGTTTAGAACAAGGAGGAAAATGGTAGCCCAACGTACACGTTAAACCATACATGACAAAGCATGTGTAATGGAACACCTTCAGTTTAGAGCAAGAAGGACAATGGTAGCCCAACATACATGTTAACCCATACATGGCACAGCATGTGTAATGGAACAGGGATAGTTTAGAACACGGAGGAAAATGGTAGCCCAACGTACATGTTAACCCATACGTGATACAGCATGTGTAATGCAACAACAACAGTTTAGAACAAGGAAGAAAATGGTAGCACAACGTACATGTTAACGCACACATGATGCAACATGTATAATGGAACACCACCAGTTTAGAACAAGGAGAGAAATGGTAGCCCAACGTACATGTTAACCCATACGTGATGCAGCATGTGTAATGGAACACCAACAGTTTAGAAAGAACAAGGAGGAAAATGGTAGCCCAATGCACATGTTAACCAATAAGTGACACAGCATGTGTAATGGAACACCAACAGTTTAGAACAAAGAGGAAATGATAGCCCAACGTACATGTTAACCCATACGTGACGCAGCATGTGTAATGGAACACCAACAGTTTAGAACAAGGAGGAGAATGGTAGCCCAACATACATGTTAATCCATACGTGACGCAGCATGTGTAATGGAACACCAACAGTTTAGAACAAGGAGGAAAATGGTAGACCAAAATACATGTTAACCCATATATGACACAGCATGTGTAATGGAACAGCAACAGTTTAGAACAAGGAGGAAAATTGTAGCTTAATGTACAGGTTAACACATAAGTGACACAGCATGTGTAAGGGAACACCAACAGTTTAGAACCAGGAGGAAAATCATAGCCCAAAATACATGTTAACCCATACGTGATGCAGCTTGTGTAATGGCACACCAACAGTTTAGAACAAACAGGAAATGATAGCCCAACATACATGTTAACCCATACATGATGCAGCATGTGTAATGGAACACCAACAGTTTAGGACAAGGAGGAAAATGGTAGCCCAACGTACATGTTAACCCATAGGTAACACAGCATGTGTAATGGAACACCAACAGTTAAGAACAAGGAGGAAAATGGTAGCCCAACGCACATGTTAACCCATACATGACACAGAATGTATAATGGAATAGCAACAGTTTAGAATGAAGAGGAAAATGGTAGCTCAACGTACATGTTAACCCATACATGATACAGCATGTGTAATGGAACACCAACAGTTTAGAACAAGGATGAAAATGGTAGCCCAACGTACATGTTAACCCGTACGTGACACAGCATGTGTAATGGAATACCAATAGTTTGGAACAAGAAAAAATACGGTAGCCCAACATATAAGTTAATCCATTCTTGACACAGCATGTGTAATGGAACACCAGCAGTTTAGAACAAGGAGGAAAATGGTAGCCCAACATACATGATAACCCATATGTGACACAGCATGTGTAATGGAACAACAACAGTTTAGAACAAGGAGGAAAATGGTAGCCCAAAGTACATGTAAACCCTTACGTGACAAAGCATGTGAAATGGAACAACAACAGTTTAGGGCAAGGAGGAAAATGGTAGCCCAACGTACATGTTAACCCATACGGGACGCAACATGTGTAATGGAACACCAACAGTTTAGAACAAGGAGGAAAATGGTAGCCCAACGTACAGCTTAACCCATACATGACACAGCATGTGTAATGGAACAGCAACAGTTTAGAACACCATTAGGGTGGCCAAATGGTTAAGGTGTTTGCCTTGCAAGCACAAGGTGCAGGGTTAGAGTCTCCCAAGGGATAATTGGCTAGGCTTAAAATGGCTCGCAAGGGCAGTTAGCTTAGCACTAATCTATGAACATATGAACCTATAAGGAGGAAAATGGTAGCCCAAAGTACATGTTAACCCATACATGACACAGCATGTGTAAAGGAACAGGAATAGTTTAGAACATGGAGGAAAACGGTAGCCCAATGTACGTTAACCCATACATGACACAGCATGTGTAATGGAACACCAACAGTTTAGAACAAGGAGGAAAATGGTAGCCCAACGTACATGTTAAACCATACATGACAAAGCATGTGTAATGGAACACCTTCAGTTTAGAGCAAGAAGGACAATGGTAGCCCAACATACATGTTAACCCATACATGGCACAGCATGTGTAATGGAACAGGGATAGTTTAGAACAAGGAGGAAAATGGTAGCCCAACGTGCATGTTAACCCATACGTGATACAGCATGTGTAATGCAACAACAACAGTTTAGAACAAGGAAGAAAATGGTAGCACAACGTACATGTTAATGCACACATGATGCAACATGTATAATGGAATACCACCAGTTTAGAACAAGGAGGGAAATGGTAGCCCAACGTACATGTTAACCCATACGTGATACAGCATGTGTAATGGAACACCAACAGTTTAGAAAGAACAAGGAGGAAAATGGTAGCCCAATGCACGTTAACCAATAAGTGACACAGCATGTGTAATGGAACACCAACAGTTTAGAACAAAGAGGAAATGATAGCCCAACGTACATGTTAACCCATACGTGACGCAGCATGTGTAATGGAACACCAACAGTTTAGAACAAGGAGGAGAATGGTAGCACAACATACATGTTAATCCATACGTGACGCAGCATGTGTAATGGAACACCAACAGTTTAGAACAAGGAGGAAAATGGTAGACCAAAATACATGTTAACCCATATATGACACAACATGTGTAATGGAACAGCAACAGTTTAGAACAAGGAGGAAAATTGTAGCTTAATGTACAGGTTAACACATAAGTGACACAGCATGTGTAAGGGAACACCAACAGTTTAGAACCAGGAGGAAAATCATAGCCCAACATACATGTTAACCCATACATGATGCAGCTTGTGTAATGGAACACCAACAGTTTAGAACAAACAGGAAATGATAGCCCAATATACATGTTAACCCATACATGATGCAGCATGTGTAATGGAACACCAACAGTTTAGGACAAGGAGGAAAATGGTAGCCCAACGTACATGTTAACCCATAGGTAACACAGCATGTGTAATGGAACACCAACAGTTAAGAACAAGGAGGAAAATGGTAGCCCAACGCACATGTTAACCCATACATGACACAGAATGTATAATGGAATAGCAACAGTTTAGAATGAAGAGGAAAATGGTAGCTCAACGTACATGTTAACCCATACATGACACAGCATGTGTAATGGAACACCAACAGTTTAGAACAAGGATGAAAATGGTAGCCCAACGTACATGTTAACCCGTACGTGACACAGCATGTGTAATGGAATACCAACAGTTTGGAACAAGAAAGAAAATGGTAGCCCAACATACAAGTTAATCCATTCTTGACACAGCATGTGTAATGGAACACCAACAGTTTAGAACAAGGAGGAAAATGGTAGCCCAACATACATGATAACCTATATGTGACACAGCATGTGTAATGGAACAACAACAGTTTAGAACAAGGAGGAAAATGGTAGCCCAAAGTACATGTAAACCCATACGTGACAAAGCATGTGAAATGGAACAACAACAGTTTAGAACAAGGAGGAAAATGGTAGCCCAACGTACATGTTAACCCATACGTGACGCAACATGTGTAATGGAACACCAACAGTTTAGAACAAGGAGGAAAATGGTAGCCCAACGTACAGCTTAACCCATACATGACACAGCATGTGTAATGGAACAGCAACAGTTTAGAACACCATTAGGGTGGCCTAATGGTTAAGGTGTTTGCCTTGCAAGCACAAGGTGCAGGGTTAGAGTCTCCCAAGGGATAATTGGCTTAAAATGGCTCGCAAGGGCAGTTAGCTTAGCACTAATCTATGAACATATGAACCTATAAGGAGGAAAATGGTAGCCCAAAGTACATGTTAACCCATACATGACACAGCATGTGTAATGGAACAGGAATAGTTTAGAACATGGAGGAAAACGGTAGCCCAACGTACATGTTAACCCATACATGACACAGCATGTGTAATGGAACACCAACATTTTAGAACAAGGAGGAAAATGGTAGCCCAACATACATTTTAACCCATACGTGACACAGCATGTGTAATGGAACACCAACACTTTAGAACAAGGAGGAAAATGGTAGCCCAATGTACATGATAACCGATATGTGACACAGCATGTGTAATGGAACACAAACAGTTTAGAACAAGGAGGATAATGGTAGCACAACATACATCTTAACCCACACGTGATGCAGCATGTGTAATGGAACAGAAACAGTTTAGAACAAAGAGGGAAATAGTAGCCCAATGTACATGTTAACCCATACATGACGCGGAATTTGTAGTGGAACAGCAACAGTTGAGAACAAAGAGGAAAACGGTAGCCCAACATTCATGTTAACCTGTACCTGATGCAGCATGTGTAATGGAACACCAACAGTTTAGAACAAGGAGAAAAATGGTAGCCCAGTGTACATGTTAACCCATACGTGACACAGCATGTGTAATGGAACTCCAACAGTAGAACAAAGAAGAAAATGGTAGCCCAACGTACATGTTAACCCATATGTGTTGCAGCATGTTTAATGGAACACCAGCAGTTTAGAACAAGGAGGAAAATGGTAGCCCAATGTACATGTTAACCCATACATGACACAGCATGTATAATGGAACAGCAACAGTTTAGAATGAAGAGGAAAATGGTAGCCCAACATACATGTTAACCCATACATGACACAGCATGTGTAATGGAACAGCAGCAGTTTAGAACAAGGAGAAAAATGGTAGCCCAACATACATGTTAACCTATACATGATGCAGCATGTGTAATGAAACACCAACAGTTTCAAACAAGGAGGTAAATGGTAGCCCAACGTACATGTTAACCCATATATGACAAAGCATGTGTAATGGAACAACAACACTTTAGAACAACAAGGAAAATGGTAGCCCAACGTACATGTAAACCTATAAGTGACAAAGAATGTGTAATGGAACACCAACGGTTTAGAACAAGGAGGAAAATGGTAGCCCAACGTACATGTTAACCCATACATGACACAGAATGTATAATGGAACAGCAACAGTTTAGAATGAAGAGGAAAATGGTAGCCCAACATACATGTTAACCCATACATGACACAGCATGTGTAATGGAACAGCAACAGTTTAGAACAAGGAGAAAAATGGTAGCCCAACGTACATGTTAACCCATAAGTGAAACAGCATGTGTAATGGAACACCAACAGTTAAGAAAAAGGAGACAAATGGTTGCCCAACGTACATGTTAACCCAGACATGATGCAGCATGTGTAATGGAAAACCAACAGTTTAGAACAAGGAGGAAAATGGTAGCCCAACGTACATGTAAAGCCTTACATGACAAAGCATGTGTAATGGAACAGCAACAGTTTAGAACAAGGAGGAAAATGGTACCCCAATGTACATGTTAACCCATACATGACACAGAATGTATAATGGAACAGCAACAGTTTAGAATGAAGAGGAAAATGGTAGCCCAACATACATGTTAACCCATACATGACACAGCATGTGTAATGGAACAGCAACAGTTTAGAACAAGGAGAAAAATGGTAGCCCAATGTACATGTTAACCCATAAGTGAAACAGCATGTGTAATGGAACACCAACAGTTAAGAAAAAGGAGACAAATGGTTGCCCAACGTACATGTTAACCCAGACATGATGCAGCATGTGTAATGGAAAACCAACAGTTTAGAACAAGGAGGAAAATGGTAGCCCAACGTACATGTAAACCCATACATGACAAAGCATGTGTAATGGAACAGCAACAGTTTAGAACAAGGAGGAAAATGGTACCCCAATGTACATGTTAACCCATACATGACACAGAATGTATAATGGAACAGCAACAGTTTAGAATGAAGAGGAAAATGGTAGCCCAACATACATGTTAACCCATACATGACACAGCATGTGTAATGGAACACCAACAGTTTAGAACAAGGATGAAAATGGTAGTTCAACGTACATGTTAACCCATACCTGATGTAGCATGTGTAATGGAATACCAACAGTTTAGAACAAGAAAAAAAAATGGTAGCCCAACATACAAGTTAATCCATTCTTGACACAGCATGTGTAATGGAACACCAACAGTTTAGAACAAGGAGGAAATGGTAGCCCAACATACATGATAACCCATATGTGACACAGCATGTGTAATGGAACAACAACAGTTTAGAACAACAAGGAAAATGGTAGCCCAACCTGCATGTAAACCCATACGTGACAAAGCATGTGTAATGGAACACCAACAGTTTAGAACAAGGAGGAAAATGGTAGCCCAACGTACAGCTTAACTCATACATGACACAGCATGTGTAATGGAACAGCAACAGTTTAGAACACCATTAGGGTGGGCTAAGGGTTAAGGTGTTTGCCTTGCAAGCATAAGGTACAGGGTTAGAGTCTCCCATGGGATAATTGGCTAGGCTTAAAATGGCTCGCAAGTGCAGTTAGCTTAGTACTAATCTATGAACACATGGACCTATGAGGAGGAAAATGGTAGCCCAACGTACATGTTAACCCATACGTGATGCAGCATGTTTAATGGAACACCAGCAGTTTAGAACAAGGAGGAAAATGGTAGCCCAATGTACATGTTAACCCATACATGACACAGCATGTGTAATGGAAGAGCAACAGTTTAGAACAAGTAGGAAAATGGTAGCCCAATGTACATGATAACCGACATGTGACACATTATGTGTAATGGAACACAAACAGTTTAGAACAAAGAGGATAATGGTAGCACAACATACATCTTAACCCATACGTGATGCAGCATGTGTAATGGAACACCAACAGTTTCGAACAAGGAGGTAAATGATAGCCCAACGTACATGTTAACCCATATGTGACGCAGCATGTGTAATGGAACAGAAACAGTTTAGAACAAAGAGGGAAATGGTAGCCCAATGTACATGTTAACCCATACATGACGCAGAATGTGTAGTGGAACAGCAACAGTTTAGAACAAAGAGGAAAACGGTAGCCCAACATTCATGTTAACCTGTACCTGATGCAGCATGTGTAATGGAACACCAGCAGTTTAGAACAAGGAGAAAAATGGTAGCCCAATGTACATGTTAACCCATACGTGACACATCCTGTGTAATGGAACACCAACAGTTTAGAACAAGGAGGATAATGGTAGCCCAACGTACATGTTAACCCATACGTGACACAGCATGTGTAATGGAACAGAAACAGTTTAGAACAAAGAGGGAAATGGTAGCCCAATGTACATGTTAACCCATACATGACGCAGAATGTGTAGTGGAACAGCAACAGTTTAGAACAAAGAGGAAAACGGTAGCCCAACATTCATGTTAACCTGTACCTGACGCAGCATGTGTAATGGAACACCAGCAGTTTAGAACAAGGAGAAAAATGGTAGCCCAATGTACATGTTAACCCATACGTGACACATCCTGTGTAATGGAACACCAACAGTTTAGAACAAGGAGGAAAATGGTAGCCCAACGTACATGTTAACCCATACGTGACACAGCATGTGTAATGGAACTCCAACAGTAGAACAAAGAAGAAAATGGTAGCCCAACGTACATGTTTACCCATATGTGATGCAGCATGTTTAATGGAACACCAGCAGTTTAGAACAAGGAGGAAAATGGTAGCCCAATGTACATGTTAACCCATACATAACACAGCATGTGTAATGGAAGAGCAACAGTTTAGAACAAGGAGGAAAAAAGTAGCCCAATGTATATGTTAACCCATATATGGCACAGCATGTGTAATGGAACAGGAATAGTTTAGAACAAGGAGGAAAATGGTAGGCCAACGTACATTTTAACCCATACGTGACACAGCATGTGTAATGGAACACCAACAGTTTAGAAGAAGGAAGAAAATGGTAGCACAATGTACATGTTAACCGATACGTGATACAACATGTGTAATGGAACACCACCAGTTTAGAACAAGGAGGAAAATGATAGCCCAATGTACATGTTAACCTATACATGATGCAGCATGTGTAATGAAACACCAACAGTTTCAAACAAGGAGGTAAATGGTAGCCCAATGTACATGTTAACCAATACGTAACACAGCATGTGTAATGGAACAGCAACAGTTTAGAACAAGGAGGAAAATGGTAGCCTAACGTACATGTTAACCCATACATGACACAGAATGTGTAATGGAACAGCAACAGTTTAGAACAAGGAGAAAAATGGTAGTCCAATGTACATGTTAACCCATACATGACACAGCATGTGTAATGGAACACCAACAGTTAAGAAAAAGGAGACAAATGGTTGCCCAACGTACATGTTAACCCAGACATGATGCAGCATGTGTAATGGAAAACCAACAGTTTAGAACAAGGAGAAAAATGGTAGCCCAATGTACATGTTAACCCATACATGACACAGCATGTGTAATGGAACACCAACAGTTTAGAACAAGGATGAAAATGGTAGCCCAACGTACATGTTAACCCATTCGTGACGCAGCATGTGTAATGGAATACCAACAGTTTAGAACAAGAAAAAATGGTAGCCCAACGTACATGTTAACCCATACATGACACATAATGTGTAATGGAACAGCAACAGTTTAGAACAAGGAGGAAAATGGTAGCCCAACATGCATGATAACCCATATGTGACACAGCATGTGTAATGGAACAACAACACTTTAGAACAACAAGGAAAATGGTAGTCCAACGTACATGTAAACCCATACATGACAAAGCATGTGTAATGGAACACTAACAGTTTAGAACAAGGAGGAAAATGGTAGCCCAACGTACATGTTAACCCATACATGACACAGAATGTATAATGGAACAGCAACAGTTTAGAATGAAGAGGAAAATGGTAGCCAAACATACATGTTAACCCATACATGACACAGCATGTGTAATGGAGCACCAACAGTTTAGAACAAGGATGAAAATGGTAGCCCAACGTACATGTTAACCCATACGTGACGCACCATGTGTAATGGAATACCGACAGATTAGAACAAGAAAAGAAATGGTAGCCCAATGTACAAGTTAATCCATTCTTGGCACAGCATGTGTAATGGAACACTAACAGTTTAGAACAAGGAGGAAAATGGTAGCCCAACATACATGATAACCCATATGTGACACAGCATGTGTAATGGAACAGCAACAGTTTAGAACAACAAGGAAAATGGTAGCCCAACGTACATGTAAACCCATACATGACAAAGCATGTGTAATGGAACACCAACAGTTTAGAACAAGGAGGAAAATTGTAGCCCAACATACATGTTAACCCATACGTGATGCAGCATGTGTAATGGAACAACAACAGTTTAGAACAAGGAGGAAAATGGTAGCCCAACGTACAGCTTAACCCATACATGACACAGCATGTGTAATGGAACAGCAACAGTTTAGAATGAAGAGGAAAATGGTAGCCCAACATACATGTTAACCCATACATGACACAGCATGTGTAATGGAACACCAACAGTTTAGAACAAGGAGGAAAATGGTAGCCCAACGTACAGCTTAACCCATACATGACACAGCATGTGTAATGGAACAGCAACAATTTAGAACACCATTAGGGTGGCCTAATGGTTAAGGTGTTTGCCTTGCAAGCACAAG
Organism: Protopterus annectens; assembly: GCF_019279795.1. Classification (NCBI taxonomy): domain Eukaryota; kingdom Metazoa; phylum Chordata; order Ceratodontiformes; family Protopteridae; genus Protopterus; species Protopterus annectens. The sequence goes on from NC_056743.1 coordinate 335,511,372, forward strand.
GTACAGGGTTAGAGTCTCCCAAGGGATAATTGGCTAGGCTTAAAATGGCTCGCAAGTGCAGTTATCTTAGTACTAATCTATGAACACATGAACCTATAAGGAGGAAAATGGTAGCCCAACGTACATGTTAACCCATACGTGACACAGCATGTGTAATGGAACACCAACAGTTTAGAACAAGGAGGAAAATGGTAGCCCAATGTACATGATAACCGATATGTGACACAGCATGTGTAATGGAACACAGTTTAGAACAAGGAGGATAATGGTAGCACAACATACATCTTAACTCATACGTGATGCAGCATGTGTAATGGAACACCAACAGTTTCGAACAAGGAGGTAAATGGTAGCCCAATGTACATGTTAACCCATACGTGACGCAGCATGTGTAATGGAACAGAAACAGTTTAGAACAAAGAGGAAAATGGTAGCCCAACGTATATGTTAACCCATACTTGACACAGAATGTGTAGTGGAACAGCAGCAGTTTAGAACAAAGAGGAAAACAGTAGCCCAACATTCATGTTAACCTGTACCTGATGCAACATGTGTAATGGAACACCAACAGTTTAGAACATGGAGAAAAATGGTAGCCCAACGTACATGTTAACCCATACGTGACACATCATGTGTAATGGAACACCAACAGTTTAGAACAAGGAGGAAAATGGTAGCCCAACGTACATGTTAACTCATACGTGACACAGCATGTATAATGGAACTCCAACAGTAGAACAAAGAAGAAAATGGTAGCCCAACGTACATGTTAACCCATACGTGATGCAGCATGTTTAATGGAACACCAGCAGTTTAGAACAAGGAGGAAAATGGTAGCCCAATGTACATGTTAACACATACATGACACAGCATGTGTAATGGAAGAGCAACAGTTTAGAACAAGGAGGAAAATGGTAGCCCAACGTACATTTTAACCCATACGTGACACAGCACGTGTAATGGAACAGCAACAGTTTAGAAAAAGGAGGAAAGTGGTAGCCCAACATACATGCTAACCCATACATGACACAGAATGTGTAATGGAACAGCAACAGTTTAGAACAAGGAGAGAAATGGTAGCCCAATGTACATGTTAACCCATACATGATACAGCATGTGTAATGGAGCACCAACAGTTAAGAAAAAGGAGAAAAATGGTTGTCCAACGTACATGTTAACCCAGACATGATGCAGCATGTGTAATGGAAAACCAACAGTTTAGAACAAGGAGGAAAATGGTAGCCCAACGTACATGTTAACCCATACTTGACACAGCATGTGTAATGGAACACCAACAGTTTAGATCAAGGATGAAAATGGTAGCCCAACATACATGTTAACCCATTCATGATGCAGCATGTGTAATGGAATACCAACAGTTTAGAACAAGAAAAAAATGGTAGCCCAACATACAGGTTAATCCATTCTTGACTCAGCATGTGTAATGGAACACCAACAGTTTATAACAAGGAGGAAAACGGTAGCCCAACATACATGATAACCCATATGTGACACAGCATGAGTAATGGAACAACAACACTTTAGAACAACAAGGAAAATGGTAGCCCAACATACATGTAAACCCACAAGTGACAAAGCATGCGTAATGGAACACCAACAGTTTAGAACAAGGAGGAAAATGGTAGCCCAACATACATGTTAACCCGTACATGACACAGCATGTGTAATGGAACAGGAATAGTTTAGAACAAGGAGAAAAACGGTAGCCCAACATACATGTTAACCCATACATGACACAGCATGTGTAATGGAACACCAACAGTTTAGAACAAGGAGGAAAATGGTAGCCCAATGTACATGTTAACCCATACGTGACACTGCATGGGTAATGGAACACCAACACTTTAGAACAAGGAGGAAAATTGTAGCCCAACGTACATGTTATCCCATACGTGATACAGCATTTGTAATGGAACAGGAATAGTTTAGAACAAGGAGAAAAACGGTAGCCCAACGTACATGTTAACCCATACATGACACAGCATGTGTAATGGAACACCAACAGTTTAGAACAGGGAGGAGAATGATAGCCTAACATACATCTTAACCCATATGTGACGCAGCATGTGTAATAGAACACTAACAGTTTAGAAAAAGGAGGAAAAGGGTAGCCCAACGTACATGTTAACCCATACGTGATGCAGCATGTGTAATGGCACACCAACAGTTTAGAACAAGGAGGAAAATGGTAGCCCAATGCACATGTTAATCCATACGTGACACAGCGTGTGTAATGGAACAGCAACAGTTTAGAAAGAACAAGGAGGAAAATGGTACCCCAACATACATGTTAACCCATACATGACATAGCATGTGTAATGGAACCCCACCAGTTTAGAAAAGTAGGAAAATGGTAGCCCAATGTACATGGTAACTCATACAATGCAGCATGTGTAATGGAACAGCAACAGTTTAGAACAAGGAAGAAAATGGTAGCCCAACATACATGTTAAACCATACATGACTCATTAAGTGTAATGGAACAGGAATAGTTTAGAACAAGGAGGAAAATGGTAGCCCAGCGTACATGTTAACCCATACGTGACACAGCATGTGTAATGGAACACCAACAGTTTAGAACAAGGAGGAAAATGGTAGCTCAACATACATGTTAACCCATATTGACCCAGCATGTGTAATGGAACACCAGCAGTTTAGAACAAGGAGGAAAATGATAGCCCAACATACATGTTAACCCATACGTGACAGCATGTGTAATGGAACACCAACAGTTTAGAACAAGGAGGAAAATTGGAGCCTAATGTACATGCTAATCCATACGTGACACATCATGTGTAATGGAACAGCAACAGTTTAGAACAAGGTGGAAAATGGTAGCCCAACGTACATGTTAACCCATACATGACACAGCATGTGTAATTGAAAAGGAACAGTTTAGAACATGGCAGAAAATGGTAGCCCAATGTACATGTTAATCCATATGTGACACAGCATGTGTAATGGAACACCAATAGTTTAGAACAAGGAGGGAAAAGGGAAGTCTAACGTACATGCTAACCCATACGTGATGCAGCATGTGTAATGGAACAGCAACAGTTTAGATCAAAGAGGAAAATGGTAGCCCAACATACATGTTAACCCATATATGATGCAGCATGTGTAATGGAACACCAACAGTTTAGAACAAGGAGGAAAATGGTAGCCCAGCATACATGTTATCCCCTACGTGACATAGCCTGTGTAATGCAACAGCAACAGTTTAGAACAAGGAGGAAAATGGTAGCCCAACATACATGTTAACCCATACATGACACAGCATGTGTAATGGAACACCAGCATTTTAGAACATGAAGGAAAATGGTAGCCCAACGTACATGCTAACCCATACGTGACACAGCATGTGTAATGGAACAGGAACAGTTTAGAACAAGGAGGAAAATGGTAGCCCAACGTACATGTTAACCCATACCTGACACAGCATGTGTAATGGAACACCAACAGTTTAGAACAAGGAGGAAAATTGTAGCCCAACGTACATGTTAACCCATACGTAACACATCATGTGTAATGGAACAGCAACAGTTTAGAACAAGGAGATAAATGGTAGCCCAATGTACATGTTAACCCATACGTGACGCAGCATGTGTAATGGAACAGAAACAGTTTAGAACAAAGAGGAAAATGGTAGCACAACGTATATGTTAACCCATACTTGACACAGAATGTGTAGTGGAACAGCAGCAGTTTAAAACAAAGAGGAAAACGGTAGCCCAACATTCATGTTAACCTGTACCTGACGCAACATGTGTAATGGAACACCAACAGTTTAGAACATGGAGAAAAATGGTAGCCCAACGTACATGTTAACCCATACGTGACACATCATGTGTAATGGAACACCAACAGTTTAGAACAAGGAGGAAAATGGTAGCCCAACGTACATGTTAACTCATACGTGACACAGCATGTATAATGGAACTCCAACAGTAGAACAAAGAAGAAAATGGTAGCCCAACGTACATGTTAACCCATACGTGATGCAGCATGTTTAATGGAACACCAGCAGTTTAGAACAAGGAGGAAAATGGTAGCCCAATGTACATGTTAACACATACATGACACAGCATGTGTAATGGAAGAGCAACAGTTTAGAACAAGGAGGAAAATGGTAGCCCAACGTACATTTTAACCCATACGTGACACAGCATGTGTAATGGAACAGCAACAGTTTAGAAAAAGAAGGAAAGTGGTAGCCCAACATACATGCTAACCCATACATGACACAGAATGTGTAATGGAACAGCAACAGTTTAGAACAAGGAGAGAAATGGTAGCCCAATGTACATGTTAACCCATACATGACAGAGCATGTGTAATGGAGCACCAACAGTTAAGAAAAAGGAGAAAAATGGTTGTCCAACGTACATGTTAACCCAGACATGATGCAGCATGTGTAATGGAAAACCAACAGTTTAGAACAAGGAGGAAAATGGTAGCCCAACGTACATGTTAACCCATTGCAGCCCAAGTACAGACAAATAACCAAAGTAAGCACTATTGGACCATATGCTCTAGTGCAGCCCAAGTACAGACAAATAACCAAAGTAAGCACTATCGGACCATATGCTCTAGTGCAGCCCAAGTACAGACAAATAACCAAAGTAAGCACTATCGGACCATATGCTCTAGTGCAGCCCAAGTACAGACAAATAACCAAAGTAAGCACTATCGGACCATATGCTCTAGTGCAGCCCAAGTACAGACAAATAACCAAAGTAAGCACTATCGGACCATATGCTCTAGTGCAGCCCAAGTACAGACAAATAACCAAAGTAAGCACTATCGGACCATATGCTCTAGTGCAGCCCAAGTACAGACAAATAACCAAAGTAAGCACTATCGGACCATATGCTCTAGTGCAGCCCAAGTACAGACAAATAACCAAAGTAAGCACTATCGGACCATATGCTCTAGTGCAGCCCAAGTACAGACAAATAACCAAAGTAAGCACTATCGGACCATATGCTCTAGTGCAGCCCAAGTACAGACAAATAACCAAAGTAAGCACTATCGGACCATATGCTCTAGTGCAGCCCAAGTACAGACAAATAACCAAAGTAAGCACTATCGGACCATATGCTCTAGTGCAGCCCAAGTACAGACAAATAACCAAAGTAAGCACTATCGGACCATATGCTCTAGTGCAGCCCAAGTACAGACAAATAACCAAAGTAAGCACTATCAGACCATATGCTCTAGTGCAGCCCAAGTACAGACAAATAACCAAAGTAAGCACTATCGGACCATATGCTCTAGTGCAGCCCAAGTACAGACAAATAACCAAAGTAAGCACTATCGGACCATATGCTCTAGTGCAGCCCAAGTACAGACAAATAACCAAAGTAAGCACTATCGGACCATATGCTCTAGTGCAGCCCAAGTACAGACAAATAACCAAAGTAAGCACTATTGGACCATATGCTCTAGTGCAGCCCAAGTACAGACAAATAACCAAAGTAAGCACTATCGGACCATATGCTCTAGTGCAGCCCAAGTACAGACAAATAACCAAAGTAAGCACTATCGGACCATATGCTCTAGTGCAGCCCAAGTACAGACAAATAACCAAAGTAAGCACTATCGGACCATATGCTCTAGTGCAGCCCAAGTACAGACAAATAACCAAAGTAAGCACTATCGGACCATATGCTCTAGTGCAGCCCAAGTACAGACAAATAACCAAAGTAAGCACTATCGGACCATATGCTCTAGTGCAGCCCAAGTACAGACAAATAACCAAAGTAAGCACTATCGGACCATATGCTCTAGTGCAGCCCAAGTACAGACAAATAACCAAAGTAAGCACTATCGGACCATATGCTCTAGTGCAGCCCAAGTACAGACAAATAACCAAAGTAAGCACTATCGGACCATATGCTCTAGTGCAGCCCAAGTACAGACAGACCAATAACCAAAGTAAGCACTATCGGACCATATGCTCTAGTGCAGCCCAAGTACAGACAAATAACCAAAGTAAGCACTATCGGACCATATGCTCTAGTGCAGCCCAAGTACAGACAAATAACCAAAGTAAGCACTATCGGACCATATGCTCTAGTGCAGCCCAAGTACAGACAAATAACCAAAGTAAGCACTATCGGACCATATGCTCTAGTGCAGCCCAAGTACAGACAAATAACCAAAGTAAGCACTATTGGACCATATGCTCTAGTGCAGCCCAAGTACAGACAAATAACCAAAGTAAGCACTATCGGACCATATGCTCTAGTGCAGCCCAAGTACAGACAAATAACCAAAGTAAGCACTATCGGACCATATGCTCTAGTGCAGCCCAAGTACAGACAAATAACCAAAGTAAGCACTATCGGACCATATGCTCTAGTGCAGCCCAAGTACAGACAAATAACCAAAGTAAGCACTATCGGACCATATGCTCTAGTGCAGCCCAAGTACAGACAAATAACCAAAGTAAGCACTATCGGACCATATGCTCTAGTGCAGCCCAAGTACAGACAAATAACCAAAGTAAGCACTATCGGACCATATGCTCTAGTGCAGCCCAAGTACAGACAAATAACCAAAGTAAGCACTATCGGACCATATGCTCTAGTGCAGCCCAAGTACAGACAAATAACCAAAGTAAGCACTATCGGACCATATGCTCTAGTGCAGCCCAAGTACAGACAGACAAATAACCAAAGTAAGCACTATCGGACCATATGCTCTAGTGCAGCCCAAGTACAGACAAATAACCAAAGTAAGCACTATCGGACCATATGCTCTAGTGCAGCCCAAGTACAGACAAATAACCAAAGTAAGCACTATCGGACCATATGCTCTAGTGCAGCCCAAGTACAGACAAATAACCAAAGTAAGCACTATCGGACCATATGCTCTAGTGCAGCCCAAGTACAGACAAATAACCAAAGTAAGCACTATCGGACCATATGCTCTAGTGCAGCCCAAGTACAGACAAATAACCAAAGTAAGCACTATCGGACCATATGCTCTAGTGCAGCCCAAGTACAGACAAATAACCAAAGTAAGCACTATCGGACCATATGCTCTAGTGCAGCCCAAGTACAGACAAATAACCAAAGTAAGCACTATCGGACCATATGCTCTAGTGCAGCCCAAGTACAGACAAATAACCAAAGTAAGCACTATCGGACCATATGCTCTAGTGCAGCCCAAGTACAGACAAATAACCAAAGTAAGCACTATCGGACCATATGCTCTAGTGCAGCCCAAGTACAGACAAATAACCAAAGTAAGCACTATCGGACCATATGCTCTAGTGCAGCCCAAGTACAGACCAATAACCAAAGTAAGCACTATCGGACCATATGCTCTAGTGCAGCCCAAGTACAGACAAATAACCAAAGTAAGCACTATCGGACCATATGCTCTAGTGCAGCCCAAGTACAGACAAATAACCAAAGTAAGCACTATCGGACCATATGCTCTAGTGCAGCCCAAGTACAGACAAATAACCAAAGTAAGCACTATCGGACCATATGCTCTAGTGCAGCCCAAGTACAGACAAATAACCAAAGTAAGCACTATCGGACCATATGCTCTAGTGCAGCCCAAGTACAGACAAATAACCAAAGTAAGCACTATCGGACCATATGCTCTAGTGCAGCCCAAGTACAGACAAATAACCAAAGTAAGCACTATCGGACCATATGCTCTAGTGCAGCCCAAGTACAGACAAATAACCAAAGTAAGCACTATCGGACCATATGCTCTAGTGCAGCCCAAGTACAGACAAATAACCAAAGTAAGCACTATCGGACCATATGCTCTAGTGCAGCCCAAGTACAGACAAATAACCAAAGTAAGCACTATCAGACCATATGCTCTAGTGCAGCCCAAGTACAGACAAATAACCAAAGTAAGCACTATCGGACCATATGCTCTAGTGCAGCCCAAGTACAGACAAATAACCAAAGTAAGCACTATCGGACCATATGCTCTAGTGCAGCCCAAGTACAGACAAATAACCAAAGTAAGCACTATCAGACCATATGCTCTAGTGCAGCCCAAGTACAGACAAATAACCAAAGTAAGCACTATCGGACCATATGCTCTAGTGCAGCCCAAGTACAGACAAATAACCAAAGTAAGCACTATCAGACCATATGCTCTAGTGCAGCCCAAGTACAGACAAATAACCAAAGTAAGCACTATCGGACCATATGCTCTAGTGCAGCCCAAGTACAGACAAATAACCAAAGTAAGCACTATCGGACCATATGCTCTAGTGCAGCCCAAGTACAGACAAATAACCAAAGTAAGCACTATCGGACCATATGCTCTAGTGCAGCCCAAGTACAGACAAATAACCAAAGTAAGCACTATTGGACCATATGCTCTAGTGCAGCCCAAGTACAGACAAATAACCAAAGTAAGCACTATCGGACCATATGCTCTAGTGCAGCCCAAGTACAGACAAATAACCAAAGTAAGCACTATCGGACCATATGCTCTAGTGCAGCCCAAGTACAGACAAATAACCAAAGTAAGCACTATCGGACCATATGCTCTAGTGCAGCCCAAGTACAGACAAATAACCAAAGTAAGCACTATCGGACCATATGCTCTAGTGCAGCCCAAGTACAGACAAATAACCAAAGTAAGCACTATCGGACCATATGCTCTAGTGCAGCCCAAGTACAGACAAATAACCAAAGTAAGCACTATCGGACCATATGCTCTAGTGCAGCCCAAGTACAGACAAATAACCAAAGTAAGCACTATCGGACCATATGCTCTAGTGCAGCCCAAGTACAGACAAATAACCAAAGTAAGCACTATTGGACCATATGCTCTAGTGCAGCCCAAGTACAGACAAATAACCAAAGTAAGCACTATCGGACCATATGCTCTAGTGCAGCCCAAGTACAGACAAATAACCAAAGTAAGCACTATCGGACCATATGCTCTAGTGCAGCCCAAGTACAGACAAATAACCAAAGTAAGCACTATCGGACCATATGCTCTAGTGCAGCCCAAGTACAGACAAATAACCAAAGTAAGCACTATCGGACCATATGCTCTAGTGCAGCCCAAGTACAGACAAATAACCAAAGTAAGCACTATCGGACCATATGCTCTAGTGCAGCCCAAGTACAGACCAATAACCAAAGTAAGCACTATCGGACCATATGCTCTAGTGCAGCCCAAGTACAGACCAATAACCAAAGTAAGCACTATCGGACCATATGCTCTAGTGCAGCCCAAGTACAGACAAATAACCAAAGTAAGCACTATCGGACCATATGCTCTAGTGCAGCCCAAGTACAGACAAATAACCAAAGTAAGCACTATCGGACCATATGCTCTAGTGCAGCCCAAGTACAGACCAATAACCAAAGTAAGCACTATTGGACCATATGCTCTAGTGCAGCCCAAGTACAGACCAATAACCAAAGTAAGCACTATCGGACCATATGCTCTAGTGCAGCCCAAGTACAGACAAATAACCAAAGTAAGCACTATCGGACCATATGCTCTAGTGCAGCCCAAGTACAGACAAATAACCAAAGTAAGCACTATTGGACCATATGCTCTAGTGCAGCCCAAGTACAGACAAATAACCAAAGTAAGCACTATCGGACCATATGCTCTAGTGCAGCCCAAGTACAGACAAATAACCAAAGTAAGCACTATCGGACCATATGCTCTAGTGCAGCCCAAGTACAGACAAATAACCAAAGTAAGCACTATCGGACCATATGCTCTAGTGCAGCCCAAGTACAGACCAATAACCAAAGTAAGCACTATCGGACCATATGCTCTAGTGCAGCCCAAGTACAGACAAATAACCAAAGTAAGCACTATCGGACCATATGCTCTAGTGCAGCCCAAGTACAGACAAATAACCAAAGTAAGCACTATTGGACCATATGCTCTAGTGCAGCCCAAGTACAGACAAATAACCAAAGTAAGCACTATCGGACCATATGCTCTAGTGCAGCCCAAGTACAGACAAATAACCAAAGTAAGCACTATCGGACCATATGCTCTAGTGCAGCCCAAGTACAGACCAATAACCAAAGTAAGCACTATCGGACCATATGCTCTAGTGCAGCCCAAGTACAGACAAATAACCAAAGTAAGCACTATCGGACCATATGCTCTAGTGCAGCCCAAGTACAGACAAATAACCAAAGTAAGCACTATCAGACCATATGCTCTAGTGCAGCCCAAGTACAGACAAATAACCAAAGTAAGCACTATCGGACCATATGCTCTAGTGCAGCCCAAGTACAGACAAATAACCAAAGTAAGCACTATCAGACCATATGCTCTAGTGCAGCCCAAGTACAGACCAATAACCAAAGTAAGCACTATCGGACCATATGCTCTAGTGCAGCCCAAGTACAGACCAATAACCAAAGTAAGCACTATCGGACCATATGCACTAACAAAATGACTAACAAAAAGAGTTTCTTAATTGATAAAGTTTGCATTAGTAGGTTTGCCTTAATAAGCTGTTCTTTTATATTTTAGTTTGTCTCTGTTTTTTTATTTTCTGTTCTAACAAAGCACAGTGACAGTTTATACTATGGTGCTAAGGGGAAGGGGGACTTGGTTAAAGGAATGAATTTAATGCTTTTATTGCTCTTAACAGTACCACCCACTGTAACCACTTCCTTGCTCCAAATAACCTGATTATATATAAATAACAAATGTCTTTAATGCTTCTCATTATACTCAACTAGGTTCGTTTGTGTGTTTTAATAAAGGATATTCCATTTTTAACTCACCTGTAGACTACTTAGTATTTTATTATTTTGTAGTGCATATTTTAAGGGTCTATATTACAACTCTGATAGTCCTAGTCATCGAATATGGAATCATCTACAGATATTACCTGAACCACGAATACACCGAATGTCCTAAACTGAGAAATTCAAAATCTCGATCCGTCATAGTCATCCAATCTCACCACGCTCTACATACTACCTACCCAAACAAAATAAATAAACCACATACTCACACTAACCAAAACCCTACTTCTAACCCTGCACTAAACCTTACATACATTACTATCTATGCACTTACCTTAACCCACACCCTAACCCTAAGGTCCGTTACTATCACACACTTACCTTACGGAGCTATACCACTGAAGGGTTAACCATGACGATTCCACATTTCGGATTTCGTGCTTCAGGACGATCAGTGTTTTCGCGGTTTAATGTATACATGTCGATCTTTCCGTATTCAGATAGGTGGACCTTCGCAATTTAAATAGGGAACCTATTTTAAAGTTTGATTTGTATTAGTGAACTAGGGGCATAACATATTTCAAGCAGTAAACCTTACACCCTGCACACTGTGAAGTTTCTGCTTGGTTTGGTTGAATTTGTAATACTTAATTGCACTGTGAGTGTTGCTGTATGGAAAGTGCTGACTGGCCTACTTAATATATAAAGTGGGAACTGTTGTAATCAATGGACCTTGAGTGGTAGTGAGCAGTGCTTGAGAACGCTGTGAGAGTAAAGATGGTCTCTTCAGTCCGACACACTAAATGTAAAAAGATCTGTAATGTAATTTAAGGTGGCTATATCTTCCAATTACAGGTAACCATTCTGCCCCAAGAAATGCAGTGGTGGCAATATTAGGAGAGTGGGAGTTCGGTGTATAGATTTTGTTGAATGCGCTTTCTATGTTCCCAGTCAATGTGCTTTCAACATCTTTAAGTCAGGCTATTACAGTGTTTTGCATATTTTAACTTTGGTTATAAGAAATATTTTAACCGATTCATGCTTGTTTCAGTTGCCTACATACTTTTTTTAATGTAAAGCTACTGTAGAGGGAAAATTAAAGATGAGGTCAAGACTATGACAGTACATTACTGCTCTTTTTTAACACACTGTCTAGAATCCAAATTTCCTAATGTAACCCACTTGCACTGTAAACACCTGCACTGTGAGCCACCTGCACTGTAAACACCTGCACTGTAACCCACCTGCACTGTAAACACCTGCACTGTAAGCCACCTGCACTGTAAACACCTGCACTGTGAGCCACCTGCACTGTAAACACCTGCACTGTAACCCACCTGCACTGTAATCCAGCTGCACTGTGACCCACCTGCACTGTAAACACCTGCACTGTAATCCAGCTGCACTGTCAACACCTGCACTGTGACCCACCTGCACTGTCAACACCTGCACTGTAATCTAGCTGCACTGTCAACACCTGCACTGTGACCCACCTGCACTGTAACCCACCTGCACTGTAACCCACCTGCACTGTAAACACATATACTGTAAACAACTCATAAAATAAGCCCGGGTGGCTAGAAACAACACTTTCAAACAAAAAGCTCTGTAAACAAGAAATTTAATGTGCTGAAAGTTTAGGTAAATCCTAGCATTTTAGTTCCTTCTGCTACTTGAAATGTCTGCTAACTGTAGTATGCATATACTGTAGGTAGGATGTGATTGTATGTCTGTGACACATACTAGGGCTGAGAACATAAGGAGCATAGAAGAGTAATGTACACTTGTAATACATACAGCTTATGCCTTACATTTATCTAGACAATTGGCAGCTATTTATGTATCACACACAGTAGACAATATACAAATATGCCCAGCAGATGGATAAACAGAATATTCTAACAATGTGGCTGTGTTTTGCTGGATAAGGGAAACTATGTACAGGGCCCTACTTTTGAAACAAGATGCCTAAATCCTTCACTAACATGGTTTATTGTATTGTTTTGCCATTTCAGAATGAATAAATAAAACTTTCTACTATTTTTTAGTAAACTTCTCTCATAGAACATTGATTCTGCAAATAAATTATAGTATTTTGTTTTTATCAACAACAACACCACATCTGAACCTGGAACCAACTTTTTCCTGGAGAATGCCAGACTTCATCTCCCATGAAATCCAAAAGTGTTTGTTTCACATTTTAAAATATATGGCTAAGCCTTCATTCCCTGCAGTTTTAATGTATATATACTGTTAGAATGTCAGACAGTTGTTAGGTAAGACACTATTCTCAGGTCACCCTAAAAGAAGTAACTATAGTTAATGAACATATGCAGTTAAAGATGAATAAAAAAAAATAAAGCAACCTGACTGACTTTACTAAACGCCTTGGGAAAATGTCACTGCAGATATTTCAGTCAATATCTCCCTGAAGATTGGCTCAGGTCATCTAACAGAGTTAAAATAAAAGCAGAAAGAAAAGTTGTAACATCTGTGTTAGAAATTTCACACGGCACCCACAGAGTCCCGTAGGTACCAGATGTAAATGCCTGTCTGAATAACTGCAGGTTGCTGGTTTATGAATGATCCTGCACTCTGGCATGATTATGTCTCCCACCTGGTAGATGAATGAGTTTTGAAGGAAAAAGCTGTGCCATTTACAGTGACATGTCCTTGAACAGCAGTGGAGGAAAGTAAATGTCAGACTTTTGGAAACTCCTGTTTTATTTCATTTTTCTTACTGTTACCTGACATAAAGTTTTAAAAACTTCTAAAGACTTCTGTAAGCTATAAACACATGTAGTCAAAAGCTGAAATACATTATATCTATACCTTTGTATGTAGTTTTTAATGCAGTCATGTGCAAGGCATGAAACAATTATTTCAATTATGTTAACTGATTATATGTATGTTTATGGTAGGTAGGTCTACACTATTTTATTTCCAATTTTTACCGTTTTAAAAGCCAGTTGTTATTATTAAATGTTTTATTGGTAAAATCATGTCAATTGACAAACTCATCATTGAAAAAGACCACTATAAGAACTGGGGTTGCATTCTCTGTCCTCCGTCAGGCACAATTTGTCTGAGGTTAATTACACTAGAAGTAGGGCTGTACATCCTGCAGGGAGGCATCATTTAATATTTCAACAAAATAAAGATTTGGAGCACACTCTGTCTCACACACAAGCATAGTATCAAGCTATTATATATAGATATAGTTATAGAGCTATATATATATATATATATATATATATATATATATATATATATATATATATATATATATATATATATATGTATATATATATATATATATATATATATATATATATATATATGTGTGTGTGTGTGTGTGTGTGTGTGTGTGTATGTATGTGTGTGTGTGTATATTAAGATATGCATCCAATGTGTATAATATATATTTTCTCTTTGTTAACTTAAACATATTTAGCAATTACAGTAAATATTGTAAAATGTGCATTAAAACAATATTAATGAATTAATGCATAGTAATTATGTACCTAATAAGTATACTAGTGTAATATTCACATTTGTTACATCTCACTCAAACATCTTTGACTTTGGTGCTGAAAGGTAGAGTACTTACACAAATCACAAACTGACAGCAGTGTAAGTCAGCATGTGTTTATCAGCATTTTGTCCACTTAATTTTACTGTTCATAAATAGAAGCATCTTAATAAAAAAGCACACATTACTTCCTGTGTGTATATATGTTTTTATGTATACATTTATATGAATGTATAAAATATAAACAGATTGCGTGTGTGTGTACGCTCGCGCGTGTCTAACTCTCTCTCACTCTACAGCCACACACACACACACACACACACACACACACACACACACACACACACACACACACACACACACACATACGCACACACACGTATATATTGAAACATTGAAATTCACTAATTCAAAAGTTTCAGGATATTTGACATTTTATTACAGGAAATGTCCAAGTAGGCATAATTCCTATTTTCACAGGAGGCCCTATTTGAAAAGCCCTGTAACATACAACACAAATAGTACATGTATGATTTTGAAACGTGAGTAATAAGAGGTTACAATAAATTATAAAATTGAGATCATTACAAGAAGAAACATGATTACATCAGAGACAGGCAAAACACATACTTATGTATATATATTTATCTAACAGTATTTGAATATTGTGGCGAAAGATGAATAGATAATAAGACACAGGACGTACAGAAACTTGATACTAAGAAGAATATTATAGGCTAAGAAAGGTGAAAGTAAGGTGGAGAAGGTGAAGGTAAAAGAGTTAAAGATGATAGAGAAGGAAATGACAGAAATAATGGTAGGCAGTAAACAGTGAGAGAGAAGTGTGTGGTAGGGTGCAAGGGTGGAGCTACTGAGGATGAAGGGAAGAAAGAGAGAGAGAGAGTGCAAGGGGGGAGGGCTACTGAGGACAAGGGGAAGACAGAGAGAGAGAGAGTGCAAGGGGGAGGACTACTGAGGACAAGGGGAAGACAGAGAGAGAGAGTGCAAGGGGGAGGACTACTGAGGACAAGGGGAGACAGAGAGAGAGTGCAAGGGGGAGGGCTACTGAGGACAAAGGGAAGAAAGAGAGAGAGAGAGTGCAAGAGGGAGGACTACTGAGGACAAAGGGAACACAGAGAGATAGAGAGAGTGCAAGGGGGAGGGTTACTGCAGACAAAGGGAAGACAGAGAGAGAGAGTGCAAGGGGAGAGGGCTGCTGTGGACAAAGGGAAGACAGAGAGAGAGAGAAAGAGAGCAAGGGGGAGGACTACCGAAGACAAAGGGAAGACAGAGAGAAAGACTGCAAGAGGGAAGGGCTACTGAAGACAAAGGGAAGACAGAGAGAGAGAGAGTAAAAGAAGAATAGAGGAACTAGGGGGGAGGTTGGTATAATGGTTAAGGTGTTTACCTTACAGACACAAGGTGCAGGGTTTGATTCTCACTTGAGGCAATTGGCTAGGCTTAAAATGGCCCACAAGGGCAGTTAGCCTTGTACTAAATTATGAACCTATGAACCTATAAGAGGAACGCAAAAGAATGTTATAGAATTTAGAGAGGGGGATAAGATAGTGATAGCCCTAAAGTCTGTTATTTCACAGGAGTTACTGCCTTTGCAGAAATGTGAGATATACATTTTGTCCAGAGAGATGCGACATGTGATACTTGAATGGATCTATTGATCATGATGGAGACTGGATAAGAAATGGAAGTAGCTGCAAGATTTAGATATTCTATATGTAGGTTATTAACAGTGGGTGAAGCGGGGCTTCAACTTCTTGGGTAAATGTTTTTTTATGTGAGAAAGAGACAGTCTCTAAGAAAAGAGGTTTACTGGAAGTGATAACCTCTTTAGGGCCATCATGAATTTGTATGAGATTTTGTTAGGGTAGCAATAGAGCCTATACAATTGGAGGTAAATTTATTAGCAGTTTCTATGGGAGGTCTGTCTGGCAGGGCTGGGGAAAGAGCTGTCTGGGCAGGTGCTAGGGGCAGTAGGAGTTCCAGGGTAGAAGTTTTGTTAATAGAAGACAAACATTTTTTGTTTCTCTTTTTTGTTTTTTCTTATAGTTTGTTTGTGGTCTAAGTAATATTGTTATATGAACCCAAATGAATGAAATGCTCAAAACATTAAAAAAAAAAATAAAATGTATTTTTTCAGGAGACAAGCCTCCCTTCAACAATACATACCCCATTAAGTATATATACGAAGTCTGAGAACATACGATACTGGAGAATAAGGAAAAATCCTTACCCCACTGTTTGTGTGTATCTGTGTATATTTAGAGAGACATGCACACAAACACATACATGTCCACACACACACACACACACACACACACACACACACACACACACACACACACACACACACACACACACACACACACACACACACACACACACACCCACAGGTATATTTTATAATGTATTGTAACAGTACTACCAGGTAATGTCTAGCTAGGTAGTGACTATAGGGTACACAAGGCCGCTTAGCAAGTGAGCTCTTTTGGATAGTTGGATTTTGGGAGATAGACAGCTCTAATATAGTTACTCCTAAACGGCAAATAGGGTAGGGCAACTGCATATTTAAGGGGTCTCTAACTAAATAATGGCAGCTTGTTGGATCCGGGAGATGTAAGCTGAAACACTAGGGCAGTCCAGTGGGTGTTTAAAAGGATATGCCTAGGTTGGGACAGGGAAGTTACATAGTTATTTTTGGAACCGCATTTCTAGAAGGAATGGTAAAGGAAGAGGAGCATTCTCAACATGGAATGTTTGGTCTGGGCATTCTGATGGTCTGGGCATTCTGATGGTCTGAATATTATGATGGTCTGGGCATTATGATGGTCTGGGTATTATGATGGTCTAGGGTATTATGATTCAGAATTGGAGCTGTTTATTAAAATCATCATCTTCCTACAAACTTTAATGATGAGAACTGTTCATTTTAACTAACATCTTCATTAGCATCCCAGCTATGACAGCAGTAAGAAATTTTGTATTGAATTTTTATTGAATATGTTTATTCATCACTCGTGTCATTCTGTCTGCATAGGATCATTAGCAGAACTGCCATAACTGCTTTTATCCTAATGTTTGCATTCAAGAACTCTCCGGATCTTTCTGCATGACAAAGCTGCTGTTATTTTGTCCTTGCATTAATTTAGACGGCTGCAGGAAGAAGATCGGATAAAAAAAAGATGTAGTCCTGCCTTTCTGTTAATTGTTGCATCTCAGGGGGTGAAGTCTTTTCTAATAAGAAGACATAGAGTGAAAGAGAACTGTTTTTGAAACCAAATTGTGATGCTACCAAAAAAGGCTTTTCCTTTATAGTTTTGTCCCCATGCGTATAGACTGCTCTGTTGCTTATGTACATGAGTACTAGATGAGCAGCTTTGGCTGGTGAACCATTCTCTTATGGCTTAAAAAGCAGTAAACTGTTTTTCGTTGTCTATACTTGTTACTAGAGAAACAGTGGAAGAGTAACATTGACTGTGTTCATAACATCACAAGTGCTGAAGATATTTCTCTGTTGTGACATTTATTTTATGTGATATGCTGTTGAAAGGGAGGCAACTGTGCATTGTTTATTCAAAGAACTGAGGGTAGTGTCAGGCTTGTCAGAGTCACCCACTACTACTGTGTGTGGTGTGCATGTGTGAGATCTGAGTTGTGTGTGGGGTGTGAATGTGTGCGGTCTGTGAGTGTGTGTACAGTGTATGTGGTCTGTGAGGATGCCACTATGAGTCTGTGCAGTGTGTTTACAGTGACAGTATGCACAGTCTGTGTGTGTGTGTGTGTGTGTGTGTGTGTGTGTGTGTGTGTGTGTGTGTGTGTGTGTGTGTGTGTGTGTGTGTGTGTGTGTGTGTGTGTGTGTGTGTGTGCAACATATTTTTATAAGTGTGCGTAGTTGGTGTGTGTCCACAGTGAGTCTGTGTGGTCAGTGTATGCTATCTGTGTATGTACAGTGTGCAGTCTGTGTGTGTAAGTGCTGTCTGTGTGTGCGAACAGTGTGTGTGTGTGTGTGTGTGTGTGTGTGTGTGTGTGTGTGTGTGTGTACAGCTTAAGTGTATAAAGAGTGTGTGTGCAGTCTGTGTGTAAACACATGCAGTGTGTGCATGTGATCTGTTTGCGAATGTGTGCACAACACACGTACACACTGTACACCTAGACTGTACACACAATACACACACTTAAAACACTCAGTGCACACACATAGACCGTACTTACACTGTACACACTGCACATACACACAGACTGCACGATGTACACACATACACTGTACACATTCACTGTACAAAATCACACGCTCACACTGTACACACACAGACCACATGCACTCACACTGTACACACTCACACTGCATACATGTACAGACTGTACACACGCCATACACAGACACACAATATACGAACACAGACTGTACACACAGAGACCTCACACACACTTTGCACATAGACTGCATGCAGTCACACACTGAACACACACACACACACACACACACACACACACACACACACACACACACACACACACACACATTGCATACACATACACACAGACTGTACACATGCTGTAAACATGCAGACTGCATATACACACACTGCATACAATCACACTGTATACACACACGTACACACACTGCAGACACAGACCACACACTACACACACTCACACTGTAGACACACACTCAGACATGCTGTACCACACATGGATGCTCACACTGTACACACACATACCTCACACACTGTGCACACACACTGTAAACACACATTGCATACTTTGTGTGTGTTGTTTTCTAGCTATTATATACACCAGGACTCTTTATTTTGTTTGATCTGTACTTGCTCAGGTGTAAAACTGGCATCACCTACATCCATTTTACTACTAAACACACACACACACACACACACACACACACACACGCACACACACACACACACACACACACGCACACACGCACACACGCACACACACACACACACACACACACACAGATCCACACATAAACATGCATAACATGAACAGCTGTGATTTTATGATGTGTGTAATCAGAAACAGTAAAGATTTCAATGTGGAATTTGTTCTGTTTGAAGCATAGAAACCAAACTAATATTCACAATAACAAGGTGACTTGTATGTGGTCCTCTTAACTTCTAAGAATAGCATATATGCCTCACACCAACCATGGTTGCAGCCTTTTTAACTTATAAATTATGCCATTTTTGACATAACCAATATGTGGTCCTGACACAAAGCCAACTCACTGATGTGACTTCCTTTGATCAAGAATGGTTTAGCTCTTCTCACTTTCAGGACATTAAGTGCACATTTTTCTGTTGATTTTAAAACATTTGATCACAACAAATGTCAGTTTCCTTCATCTTTTAACAGATTTTACTCTCTGTAAATTGACCTCAGCAGAGAACTACATTAAATGTTTTTCCGTGTACTGGACCTTTAATTGATATATCCTTTTCATTGACTTCTTATCATGAGATGAACATTTGTTAACCAGACTAAAGTAACATACCTATGAGCAGGTCACTTTTCCTCCTCCAGGGGACAAGCTGCAGTTGTCCAATCTGTATACCGACAGGATTCTAATATCTTCTTCAGTTTTTCTTCAGTTGTTCACTCCAGTGAGAACTATTATTCACATAATTCATACAGTTCAGTAGCTAATCTGATTCATAGCTGTTTTGTTATTTTTTATTGTTTGTAACTAGGACTCCATTAAGAAATGTTGCACACAGATGATCTAGCTCTAAGAAAACATCTATGGTAGAATTCTTTCATGTCTGTGTTTTTCAGTTGTCATAGGTTTGACAGCTCTAGCATTTTAGGCTCACTCTTCATGTTTCATTAAATACTCCTTGTGGATTGCTTCAGTATCTCCTTGGATTTCCTCTGTTTGCTTTCATTTTTCCCTCATGGCTGTCCAAATGGCATTTGCCTAGCTGGCTGATCTGTTACTGGGCTGCTTTTAAGTTAGACTCACCTGGGTTGCATGGAGAGGAGAGGGTTTCAGTGAAGTCACAAGATAGGCAGAGAAGGGATGAAGGTTAAGGGGAGGGAACTGCTCTTTCACACTACAGATTGTGTTGGTAGGCTAGTCTGTACTGTCCAGGTCATCAACTGGGTTTCTATATTGGGGTCCTGGCCATTTCCTTTTATAGGAGATAAGTGCTAATTTTTTTAACTTCCTTTGTAGTGAGTGTGCAGGCTTTATGATGGGTGGGAGATGTACGCATTGTGTAAAGGTTAGACAGCAAGGCTTAGATTGTGTTGAAGAGTACAGCTACATTTTTCCCACTGTTACATAGTGGCAGTGACAAATCACTTATTAATACTGCTTGTACTAATGAGTCATTTATTTGTATCCATTACAAACTGTGGCTTCTAGACCAATAAAATAATGTGATTATATGTATTTTCAATGGACCCACTGCCAACACCACCAGTTGTTATATCTTGTGTATTGTGAGGAGTTAAAATGATATTGTCTAGTACTAAAAACATTAATTTGCATAATGATTGATCTTTGTGTTGCTTACTGTTTACTTGGATAGAAAGAACCTTAGCTCATTAACTCCATATTGATTTGCGATCATAGTAACTTACGAATCAACATCTAATTATCCTCTCAATTAACATATCTGTTTGGTTTCTACCTAAACTGTCTACATATATTACTCTCTCTCTGCAGTTAGTACCTATGCTATTAAATGCATCTTTGTTGTACTATGTAATGACGTTACTCTGAATTTTTTTTATTTTAGGCATTGCTACATACCTTGTAAATAACTTAATGCAAACCAAATTTCTCAAACATATTGCTACTGCATTCTCAAAATATTGTACTTTTGTCTTCTATATATATATTTGTATTGTATATTTCTTTCTGTTTTTGGACTAAGTATTTTGCAACTTGAATTGCTAGTTTTTTTTTTCCTCTTATTTTTTAATTACTTTCCTGGAGCTTTTCTCCTCTGGTATCCACTGAAAAAGGGCTCTCTGTGCCCAGTAAGACCAACTCGGTAAACAAATGTAAAAATAATAAAAATAAATAAAAATTGGGTTAATGGCATTTTCAGCCTGCTCACTGAATAAAGGGAAACCATGGCAGGCCAGTATGTACTGGGATGCAATTCCAATGTCATGACATCATTGGGCCTATGAACTGGGTAGCTTGGTAATAGTAACTCCCCATTAAGGGTCCAGTGTGTTCAATGCATGTCGCTAGTGTATGGGGACATTTTACTGGTTTCCCCTACCTCTATATTAACAAGGGAGAGAAAAGCAGGAAGCTTCGAGATCTAGGAAAGGATTGAGCTCCATTAATCAAGCCGAGTGATCTGATTTCAGGGTAGACTGGATGCCAGGGTTTCAGCTTTGATTCCCTGAGGCTACTGGGCAACTCTGGGCAAGTAACTGAACCAGACATTACTAGCACAGTAGGTTAAGGCAGAGGAGATGTAGAAAACATGACTGGTTAAGTAGAAGTTAAAAAAAAATAGAGGCTGAATTTATGGAATATTTGTGAAGTGAAGGATTCAGTGTAGCATATAACACAGGTTATATCACAGTATGATGAAACAATTAGTCTTTAAAGTAAGTATGAAGCAAAAAAGAGAAGGTCCCTGGCAAGTAACTGCTTAGGAATAAAGTAGAAAATATTCAATAGTCACCAAAAATCCCAGCAGAAACAGCAGAGGTGCAGAAACAGTATAAATGCTTTCCTTTCAGTGTATCATAAAATGTCAATAACAAATAACACCCAAGGTGGAACAATATTAGCAGCAGTCCAAGTTGTAAATATCATAGACCAGTAATAGTGCTTTCACTGTAAAGCTTCATCAGACCATAATTACAAACACGGAACTAACATTTAAATACTGAATACCAGGTAAAATTGCACCTCTTTTCATCAATGAAACTCAAACATGTAACAAGTTGCTAAGCTACTGTATACACAGCAAAACAATCCAGCTGCAAATAGTTAAAACACTTATGAAAAACAAAACAAAAAAGGCATATAACAATCACCTTTCCAGCCTTCTCTTTTTTACGCATAACGCACAATACTAAACTACTGCATACACAGCAAGAAACTTCAGTTATAAATAAATAAAACACTTATGAAAACAAAACAAAAGTCCCCAAAGTAAGGAGAAACAAGAGGAGCAGGAGACGTCTGAAGAAGAAATATGGACATGGGAAAGAACGATTTAATATGGTGCAATATTTATGCAAAGCAGAAAGCACAACTCATCAATGCAAAAAAAGCAACACCAAAGATATTTGAAGAGAAATACAGGCAAATGCATCTGGATATGGAAAATCTTACAATACAAAAAATAAGAAAACAAAGAGGAAACGTAGAGAAGAGGCTTGATAGAGGAGAAGTTAAAGAAATAGAAAGCGAGGTTATCGATTAACTGCAAGTGAAGTATTTAGTGTAGAAAATGTAACTGATAATAACGCAACAGGATAGAGCAACAGACACCCAAATTAAGGAGAAACCAGTGGAATGGGAAGCATCTACTCCATTGATATATGAAGATACTTTGGAGCTGCCCAGAGGAAACCTGTACAAACATTTAGTTTGAGCTATTCAACAAGGGAAAGAGCAGGTAATTGCGCCAACTATGACACAGTCAATGTCATGGAGCGATAGGCTAGTGAGTTGCCATGTGATAGAGCAATAGATGGCACAGGATAAAATCGAAAAAAATGTGGCTCAGGAAGATGCTATGGAACTTTCTATAGAACACCCGCAGGAAATTGAGAACAAAGAATGTACTCTGTTTAGATGAAATGATCTAACAGAAGAGTTGCTTGATTTAATGGAGATGGATAGACACATTGAGATCAATGAAGGAGACTGGAGAAGGTCAATAAAACCTCCAAAGTTAGAAGTTTGATAAAACAAATGAATACAGTAATTCGGAATGTCCACAGAAATGAATGCGATACAGCACAAGTAAACAGGATACATTACTGTACAATTACATCAATAACCGATAAAATTCTACCATACGAACACGGGGTAGTGAGGGAAAGGAAGGGAAGAAATCGAATACCATCATGGAAGTATCGACTAGAGAAAATAATAAAACAATTAAGACAAGAAGTGTCACTGTTAGAGTATAGAAGAGGGAACACATCAACAAAAATACTCAGATAGACATGATAAAAGGCAATGCGCAGTATTATAATGGAATAAGATTTATCATGCACTACAGCAAATAATAAACTAAAAATCTTGGCACAGGCAGAAAAACTTAGAAGATACACAGATAAATATAAAGGAAACATACAAAATAAGCAATTTATTGATGACCCAAAAAAGTTTTATAGAGAATTGGGAAATGAGGTAAAAAGAAATGAAAGACCAGCAAAAAAGAAGAAATAGATACATTTTGGAGAAATAGTTATGAAGATCCTGTGGAACATAACAAAGATGCTAAATGGATAGAAGACGTAAAAGAATAAGAATTTCAAATGTACAGGATATGAAATGCGATGAAGTAATGGCCAGAGAGATTGAAACATAGTTAAGGAAATCCTCTAACTGGAAAACCCAAGACTAGGAAGCAGTACCTAAGCTCTAGCTAAAAGTATTAACATCTTTGCATGAAGATTTAGCCATGAGTAAGAACTATTTATATGAGTACCCTGAACAGATACCCACCTGGCTAACAAGAGGAAAAACAATGCTCCTACTTAATTGTGATCGTTTAATCTACCCTAAAAATTATAGACCAATAATTTGTCTTCCAATGATGTATAAATTATACAGTAGAATTAATGCCAACAGAGTTTGTCATTTAGAAGAAAACTCAATTATGGCAAAATAACAGCACTGCAAACCTAAACCAAGGATAAAATAACAGCACTGCAAACATAAACCAAGGATAAAATAACAGCACTGCAAACCTAAACCAAGGATAAAATAACAGCACTGCAAACCTAAACCAAGGATAAAATAACAGCACTGCAAACCTAAACCAAGGATAAAATAACAGCACTGCAAACCTAAACCAAGGATAAAATAACAGCACTGCAAACCTAAACCAAGAATAAAATAACAGCACTGCAAACCTAAACCAAGGATAAAATAACAGCACTGCAAACCTAAACCAAGGATAAAATAACAGCACTGCAAACCTAAACCAATTATAAAATAACAGCACTGCAAACCTAAACCAAGGATAAAATAACAGCACTGCAAACCTAAACCAAGGATAAAATAACAGCACTGCAAACCTAAACCAAGGATAAAATAACAGCACTGCAAACCTAAACCAAGGATAAAATAACAGCACTGCAAACCTAAACCAAGGATATACACTTTGAGCCTGAAGAGCAGGTTCAGGCCACCCAGGCATTCTACATCACAGTCTGGCAACTCTGCATTCCACTCCCAGCACCTCACCCATACAGTCTTGGAAGGAATCAGTACTCCTTAGAAAACAAAAATGGAAAAAAACTAAGGGTAATGCTGCTCAATGCCAGAAGTCTAAATCTCAAGATGCAGGCACTTGATGCACTCCTCAGCATGGAGAACATCGATGTCTGTGCAGTAACTGAAACCTGGTTCAAGGCTCCTCAGAGCATCCCAGCGCTACCAGGCTATACCTCGTATCATGCTTTTCAGCCCCAAAACCCGGGCTGAACCACAAAGGGAGGGGGAGTGTCCATTTTCATCAAGGACACCCACACCTCCAGGTTAGTAGCAACACATGAAGCATCAGAGACCATACAGGTGCAACTAACCATAGGCAAAACTGCTATACAACTGGTAGCATGTTACAGACCACTCTCCCAATCTCAAGAACCCCACTCAGCCTTCCTGAAGACATTGGAGGATATGAATCTATCACAAAATACCATCATACTGGGAGACTTCAACTACCCAAACATAGATTGGGTACATTATTCTAGCCCTAATACCCTAGCCCAAAGGTTCCTGGAATTCATAAATTCAAATGCACTGGAACAACTAGTCACCTCTCCCACTAGGGGAGATAATATACTAGACCTGATCATCACAAACATGGGGACAAAATGCTCCACACCGGAAGTATACCCCTCACTAGTGAGATCTGACCACAAACTAATCACCCTGGATATACATATCCCTCCTCCACCCCCAGCACAAAAGACCACAGTGAAAAACTTCTCAAAAGCAGACTTCACTCTTCTTAAGACTGAGATGGTATCCTTTAAGCCCACTGTGCCAGTGGATACCACATCCCACAATGCCGAATCCTTCACAAATGCTTTCTATGGACATCTCCAAGAATGCATGGATCATGCAATTGCAAACAAATCCAAGTCCCTCTCCACCAAAGGTAAGCGTCCTGTCTGGTGGACCTCAGCCATAAACAAATTGTATAACAAAAGAAGGAAGCTACTGCACGTCAGAGCAAAATCCCATGAAGGGAAGACATCTCTGATCAACATTAGCAGAAAACTACGTTCTCTCATAAAAACATCCAAGGCCAACTTTGAGAGAAAAATCGCTAAGGACACTAAATATAACCACAAAGCCTTCTTCAGCTATGTTAGAAACCTGGGTGGAAACCCTCAGATATGCTCAGAGTTGGTTCACAACAACAAACAATACACTGAACCCACAGATATTGCCAACATTCTGGCTGACAGGTTCAGTGCAAATTTCTCCCCTCCTTCACCCCCAAAAGAAGAAATACTTATCCCAGCTGAATGTAATCTCCCTGTCATCTCAGATGTCCAAGTGAGAACCATCCTAAACAAAGCAAAAAACACAGCATCAATGGGACCTGACGGTATCCCGGGTTGCGTGTTACGTGAACTCCAAGAGGAGCTAAACCCACACATAAAAATGCTATTTAACCTTAGCCTTACTTTGGGATATGTACCTGAACACTGGTGTACAGCAACAGTGGTCCCACTCCACAAGGGGGGGTGCCTCTACAGACCCTGGAAACTACCGCCCCATAAGCTTAACCAGCCTGATCTGCAAAGCTATGGAAAGAATCATTATGGAACTCATAAACAGAGACATAGGGGACCTACAGACACTTGACCCCACCCAGTTCGGCTTTGTAAAGGGCAGATCCTGCCTTTTAAACCTGGTTGACTTTTTCGAAACAGTCACTAGAGCCATTGATGAGGGCAAAGCAGTCCATACAGCATACCTGGACTTGGCTAAGGCCTTCGACACAATACCCCACTCAGGCATCATAGATAAGCTCAACAGCTTAAAAGTAAACCCTTATTTCACTAGATGGGTTGCAAACTGGCTAAAGGACAGAACCCATAAAGTTAAAATCACTGGAGCAATGTCAGACTCAAACCCAGTCACAAGTGGTGTCCCACAGGGATCTGTCCTGGGACCCCTCTTGTTCGGCATTTATTTCTCAGATGTTAAAGCAAACATGGGAGGGCTGTGGCTGACAAAGTTCGCAGATGACTGCAAACTAGGCACCATAGTCGATACACCAGCAGACACACACATCCTACAAAAAGGCCTCACAGAAACGGACAACTGGTGCCGGAGTCACGGCCTTAAACTAAATGCCAAAAAATGTATAGTTATCCCCTTTGGGAAAAACAAAGTACCCACAAATTATCACATAGACAGCAACCCACTGAGTATGGAAAAAGTAATCAGAGACCTAGGGATCCAAGTCGACAGCGACCTCTCATTTGACACCCACATTGCCAAAGTGGTTAGAAAAACATTCTACCTTGCACACCTCATCATGAAGGGATTCACATCCAGATCCAAGGATGTCATTGTACCCCTATATTCCTCCCTCATCAGACCCATGATTGAGTACAATGCCCCATTTGGTATGTACCTCACCCGGCATTTGCAACAGCTGGAGAGACCACAAAAGTACCTCACCAAGAGGATCAAGGGTCTCCAACATATGTCTTATTCTGCCAGACTAAAGAAACTTCAGCTCTATTCAGTAGCATACTGCCTGCTCAGAGGTGATCTCTGCCTGACGTACAAGGCCATGTCCAATCAGGATCTGATGGACATGCTCCACCTCAAAAAATCCGAATCCATCAGGACCACGAGAGCTAAAGACTTAAACCTCGGCACAAGTATGAATAGGACATGCTGGAGGGATAGATTCATAACCCAGAGGCTTCCCATGCTTTGGAACAAGATCCCAGTTCGTATTAGGCAGAGCCCCTCACTGACTCTCTTCAAGAGAAATCTTGATGAGTGGATGGGAGATCGTAAGTTTACCCCAGGGGTCACATCTGTGTCACTGCTAGACAGGGGCACAGTAAACTAATTCTATTATATAAGGGGACCTTCATTGTGTCACTACTAGACAGAGGCACAGTATTCTAAATTTATTCTGTACATTTTTGTACCATTTCATGGGGTGGCAAAAGCCACATCACTATGGCTAGGCTTACAAATGCCCCAGGGCAGATAGCCTAGTACTATACTATGAAACTATGAAACTATAAATCAAGAATATACCCTTTAAGCCTAAAGAGCAGGGTCAGACCACCTAGGCATTCTAGATGTATGTGTTATGATGGTAAAGCTTTAACATTAGCTGTGTTACTTAGTAGTTCTCAGCACGCTAATAACACTGACTGTTTCAGCCTTATGTCCCCCCACCCCAGCTTGTGTAGTAATCCTAACTGTCCACTAGACAGTATACCATTAATTCAGGTCCTTCCTATTTTCTGTTATTAACAATTAACCCTCAAGTAGCCCTTTCAGTGCTGTTTGCCTTAGTTTTGTACCACTTGAGCCCCACCTGTTTATTTGCATCTCTGTACATTCCCCTTCATTGTTAATGTATCTCCCTACTCTAATTTGTGCACAAACGGGCTACTAATAAAGAAGTCAGTGTGAAGACACACTCCCAACCTTAATAAACTTTGCCATCTCTTCTCTCCTTCACTTTATCACTTTACAGGTAGAGTTTGTATTATTACTCATCCCCTCTGAGGCCTTCACTGATAGTTTTCCACTGCTTGCTTCTCTGGTTTGCCTGGTTTCTTTGCATTGTACCTGGTTCACACCCCTTTTGCTTCCCCCCTCCCCTAATACTAAGTCTATATTAGATTCTTGCTGTTTATGGTGCCATCTTTAAATTATTAGTCTCCTATCAGGACACAAGTGCTCATCAGCAGTTGAATTGTGCTCACTGGCAAGCCATCAGATGCTTACCTGGTGATCCGCAGCTTGGAGGGGTTTAAGCCTCTCTCCATTCACCCGTGCTACCCACGGGCTCACTTCACACCCCACCCTGCCCCCTAATCCCACACACCCTCACTACATCTGGATTTATTCTAGGAACTAACCCTTCCCAATAACCAGCAACCAGTCAGAACAATACCAGTAACCTGTCTCCTCTACCACCCTCAGTATGCCATCCTCTTCCAGTCTAACTGCTCACCTGACATATAACTCCATAATAGACACACCCCGCCACTATCACTGCACCCTTACTCTTACTTCTATCCATCACCAACTTACTAATTACACTTGTCATGCCATCACAATCATTGTCCTAATACACCCACTGTACTACCAGTCACCTGTTACAGTTAAACAAAAAATATTCCTAAAATACGACAGGTTAATTACCAGATTTATAAAACTTGTGTTTACTGATCTATCTAAATTATCCCTCAGTGGTGATATCCACCCTAACCCTGGTCCTACCATTACCAACTCAACTGCAAATTTCCCTAATAACTGCTCCTTCTCCCAAATGACATCCAACAGAAAGCCATCTGACCTTCTGTTCATGAGTCTAAATATCAGAAGTATAACTAAAAAAACCCATGACCTAAACGGCAACATAACTTTATACTCTCCTGATATTCTCATCCTGACTGAAACTTGGCTCAAACCT
Organism: Protopterus annectens; assembly: GCF_019279795.1. NCBI lineage: Eukaryota > Metazoa > Chordata > Ceratodontiformes > Protopteridae > Protopterus > Protopterus annectens. The sequence goes on from NC_056743.1 coordinate 335,540,537, forward strand.
CACATCAAAAGTGAGAAAATACTCCCAACAGGATATAACATTCTTTGAGTAGATAGACTATCTAAGAAAGGGGGTGGTATGGCCCTAATGTTTAAACATGTGTTCCTATCAGATGACCGAAGACGCATTTTGTCAAATGCGAGTTGGTCGAACTTGAAATGTCAAAAAGGCAAAATGATGAAGCGGCATCAAATTCTTTCCCTGGGAAAGAAGTCACTTGGCCACTTCCATCACTTTGCCATTTTTAGCATTGTAGTGCAATCTTGGAGTTGGTATATTTAAGTAGCGAGGGTGTGGGGGGCACAGCTCCCCACTTTATGTTTTAATGCCTTTTTTTTTTTTTTTTTGGAACAGCGATTTTTTTCCCTGGGAAAAAAAAATGCTGTTCTGGTTATTCAACGTCTTGTGAATTTGAACTTTTGAGTTCGATATAACAACGTTCGATCATTTGATCATTCATTGTTATAATATAGGTTCATAGGTTCATAGGTTGGTACTAGGCTATCGGCCCTAGAGCCTATGCAAGCCTAGCCATAACAATTCCCTGGATATTTCTTCCCACAATGTTTACTTCTCCTGTCTAGCAGGGTGACTGACATGATCCCCGGGGTGAATTTCCTATCTCCCATCCAATCATCAAGGTTCCTTTTGAAGAGGGCCAATGAGGTGCTCTGCTTGATATGTATGGGCAGTCTATTCCAGAGTATGGGGAGTCTCTGGGTCAGGAACCTATCCCTCCAGCATGTTTTGTTCATTGTGATGACAAGGTTTAGATCCCTGGAGCGTGTGACTCTGAGGGATTGGGATTTCTTTAAGTGGAGCATGTCCAACAGCTCAGGGTTTGACATGGCCTTGTATGTTAAGCAGAGATCACCTCTAAGTAGACGATATGCCACAGAGTATAGCTGAAGTTTATTTAGACAGTCAGTATATGGCATCTGCTTTAGGCCTGTGATTCTTTTAGTGAGGTATTTCTGTGGCCTTTCCAGCTGTTGCAGATGTCTTGTGAGGTACATACCAAACGGAGCATTATACTCTATAATGGGTCTAATGAGGGATGAGTACAGTGGGACAATGACCTCCTTTTTTCTGGATGAAAAGCTCTTAGTGATGAGGTGTGCCACATAGAAGGATTTCCTGACTGTTGTGGCAATGTGGTTATCGAAAGTGAGACCACTGTCCACCTGTGTCCCTAGGTCTCTCATCACACTTTTGATGTTTAGTGTCCTGCCACCTATGTGGTAATTCATGGGTACATGGGGATAACTATACATTTCTTGGAATTAAGCTTGAGCCCATGGCTCTGGCACCAGGCATCTGTTTCTGTAAGGCCCTTTTGTAGAATATCCACATAATTTGGGGATTCAATAATGGCTCCCAGTTTGCAGTCATCTGCAAACTTTGTTAGCCAGAGTCCCTTAGTGTTGGCCTGTACTTCAGAGAAGTAGATGCCAAACAAGAGTGGTCCCAGGACTGAACCCTGAGGTACTCCACTTGTCACTTGTCTGGAGCTGGATTTGGAGTCGGCTACTTTTACTGTCTGGGTTCTGTCAGTAAGCCAGTTAGCAACCCATCGAGTGACGTAGGGATTTATGCCCTGCTTAGTAAGTTTATCTATGATTCCAGAGTGGGGGATAGTGTCGAAGGCCTTGGAGAGGTCCAGATAGGATGTGTGGACCGCCTTACCCTCGTCCACAGCTCTGGAGACTGATTCAAAGAAGTCAATCAGATTCAGGAGACAAGATCGGCCCTTTCACAAACCCAGACTGGGTGGGGTCCAGTGTTTGAAGGTTGCCAATGTCTTTGTTTATAAGTTCCATGATAATGCGTTCCATGCCCTTGCAAATCAGGCTTGTCAGACTGATGGAACGGTAGTTCCTGGGATCCAAGGTGAATCCTCCCTTGTGGAGCAGGATAACTGTAGCTGTGTACCACTTAGTGGGCACAAAGCCTGAGGTGAGGCTATGATTAAACATGACACTTAGGTGAGGTGCCAGTTCATTTTGTAGTTCATGTAGTACACAGCCCGGGGTGTCATCTGGTCCCATGGATGCTGTATTCTTAGCTTTGGAGTGCGGTTTCTACCTGTGTGGCCATGATTATCAGAATTTGGCAATCTTTTGATATTGAGATGGGCTCTTTAGGGGGTGAGAGTGGGGTGAAGTTGACACTAAATCGATCTGCCAGGATATTGGCAATATCCTTGGGATCAGTATATTTAATGCCATTCTGTTGAAACTCAGAGTAGATCTGAGCATTGCCATTTAGATTCTTGACATAACTATAGAATGCCTTGTGGTTGTCTTTGAAATCTTTGGCAATTTTATTTTCGTAACTAGCTTTTGAGGATTTTATGAGGGATCTCAGCTTCTTACTGAGGCTGGTGAGGCAGTTTTTTTCATCCTGGGATTTTCCTCTTTTTTGCAACAGTTTCTTCCTTCTGTTGTATAGTTTGTTTATAGCAGGGGACCACCAGATTGGCTTCCTTTTTTTGGAGAAGAACATCCTGGTTCTATTTGGGATGGCACAATTCATGCACGAGTGGATGTGCTCGTACAGTGCCTTAGTGTAGGATTCTGCAGTCGAACTTTCAGATCCTGTCTGCGTGGGTGTTGTGAAGTTTGTCACTTCTGACTTCAGTAGCTTGAAGTTGGCTTTGGAGACATTTTTTAAGGAGGTTTCCTTACTGGGGGGTGGGGGTGGAATGTGGCTGTCAAGGGTGATTTGCTTATGGTCAGACCTGACCAATGAGGGGGTGACCACTGGTGTGGAGCAACTATCTCCCATGTTGGTAATGACCAGGTCTAGGATATTGGAGCCCCTGGTGGGACAATGGATTAGTTGATACTGGGCGTTGGAATTTATGAATTCCAAGAACCGTTGGGAAAAGGAGTTAGTACCCGAGTAGTTTTCCCAATTAATGGCAGGGTAGTTGAAATCACCCAGTATTAGGGTGTTTGCTTGTATCTTAATATTTTCCAGTATGTTTAGAAAGGTGTAGTGAGAATCTTGGGGCATGGTTGGGGATCTGTAGCAAGCTACAACTTGGATTGCAGTCTTACCTAGTGTTAGTTGCACCTGGAGAATTTCAGATGCATTGTGTTGGGCAACTAGCCTGGAGGTGTGAATATCCTTGGTGAATATGGACACTCCTCCACCTTTAGTATTTCGGTCCTGGTTTTGTGGCCGAAAAGTGTGGTAAGAATTGTAGCCTGGTATTGCAGGGGTGCACTCTGGAGCCTTGAACCAGGTCTCAGTTACTGCACAGATATCGATGTTCTCCATTTTTAGGAGTGCCTCAAGAGAGTGCATTTTGAGGTTTAGACTTCTAGCATTGAGTAGCATTACCTTCACATTTTGCCTGCTTCTATCTGTTACAGTGGTGGTTTTATCCTTTGAACCTTGCCTAAAAAAGGCACTATAGGGGTGGCAAGAGCTTTAGCCAGTAACCTGAATCCCAGGGGTGACAGGTGCAGACCATCTCTGGCAAAGCATCGTGGTTTGTCGATCATCTCTTCCCAGGCAGACAAATACTGGATCCCCTTTGAATGACACCAGAAGCTTAGCCAATTGTGGAAGTCAATCATTTTGTCCTTATACTGTGGTATCATTCTGGGCGAAGGCAGGATGCTACTCAGGGCTAGGGTCATACCTGCCTGGGTCACATGATCCAAGAGCTCTTCCATATCTCTTTTCATGAAGTCCAGGGAGGTACGTCTCAAGTCATTTACTCCAGCATGGACAATGACAGAGTCGTATTTTTACTTGTTGTGGAGTGACTTGAGTGCATGCATTATGTGGCGGATCCTGGCACCCGACAGGCAGCTGACTGTAATTTTCTCCTTGTTCAGTCTGGTGAGTGAGACATCAGTGTGCCTGACTATAGAGTCACCTATGACTAAAGTGCTGGGTACATTGTCTTCCCTTAGGGGCTGTTGTTGGGTGGCACACTGGTGTTGTGAGCTATGTGTCACTTTGGTTGTGACTGGTGTTTGCTTGCGTTTCGGCTTCGGAGGTCCTTGTTGCTTGGGCAGGTTAATGTAAGGGCCTCCGCATATGTGGGTTTAGTGTTGCTATGTGTGGGTGTTGATGGTGTGGGTTTTGAAGGGCTATGAGTTGCTTGAGGTGTGACACAGGTGTTAACCTTCTCCTCTTGACTGTCTAGCACAATCTTGGCTGGAGAGAGCTTTGCTTCCAGTTTGGCTATGTAAGTGCATCTCTCGCAGGTTGTAGTGTTGGTTGGTAGGAGGAGAGGATTGTCTGTATACATGAGGCAGTTGCCACATTGCCCCAGTATGCCCAGATTCACCAGGTGGACAGGAGAAATCACGGGAAGCTGACCCTTGGACATGCCTGTTTAGGTGCTTTTATGTAAAGTTTAAGATCTGTTTTCCCTTACCTTTGCAAGGTACTTTGCAATTATAGGCTGTTTAGTGCCTATGATTAATTTCTCCTTATTGACACGGAGAGCTGAGTGCTTGTATCTGTTTCAGGCTTCCTAGTGCTTTCCAGCAGGTTCTAAAGCAAGTGCTAGTCACAGGGGTTCAGATTTTAGTGCTACTACTGAGAAACCAGCTAGTTCTAAGGGAAAATTTGAAGAGCAGACTTTCTGGCACCTGCAATAGTTTAACTGTAGCCTCACAATGCTGCACAATGTGAAAAATGTGCAAACACATGCGTTTTTAAGCCAGAAAGTTAAAAGGGATAGAAATCAGCCCAAGAGGCTAATAAAATTACAATTCCAGAGCTGGAAACTACTCCTCTAGCGTTAGTTAGGCAGTACAATGCTCACCACTCCCACTGGTAAGCAGTAGGACTTCCCTCTACCACAGCAAGGTCTGGATAGCTCTGAGCACAGAAAATAAAGTCCTGAGACAAGCAAAGCCTGGGATATGGACTGGCTAGAAAAGGTGGGAAACGAGCAAACAAGATAGTATTTTTTTGTTGTTGTTGAAACAGGCTAAACAATGCAATAATACAGTAAATAAACACAGAAAAGGCTAACACACTTGAGTGTGTAGTCCTAAACAGTAAATGCAATTAAAACTCTACAAAATTAACAATTTAAAACTTTTTAAATGAAGCAAGGCAAGTGCACAACTGAAAAACGATTTAAGAGGCAGTAACACAGTAGAATAAGTAGCTAGTCTACATATACAGAGAAGTCTATATATACAGAAAAGCAGCTAAAACACATCAAACCCTTCAGATGCAGTGCAACCTAGAACACTGAAGTTGTAGCAATAAGGCAATTACAGTTATAATAAATGCTTTAAAATATACTCTATATTTCCAAAATGTTTGAGAAGCACAGTCAGAACTCAAGGAGATTCAGGGAAAAAAATTTTTTTTTTGTTTGTTTGAAAGGTAAAAAGGAGAAACAGAAGGCCTTATCAAATGTTCTCTCTGTATTAGGTAGAATGAGCTAATGACACTAGACTGGGAGGAGTGTCCCATATCAGGTCTACAGTAGGGGCGGGCAACTGCAAAGCCACCAAGTATAACAGCAAGACACCAACAGGGAGGGAGGATGGGGACACAAAAAATAGCCTACCAGAACAACTATTTTTTTTTTTTTACAAAAACACAAAAGAACTAGCCCCCACTAGCAAGCAGACAATTAACACAATCTAGCCAAGATAAAGAAAGGCTTCAGCTAAAACAATTAGCCTATAGACCCTTTAAACACCACCTTAATATCCAGATCCTTAACACATCTGCCCCCACATTGGAAATTAAGAAATCCTATATGCCGACCTCACACTAAACCCAAATGGAACAATCAACATCATAGGAAGCTACTTTCCACCTGGCCAAAACATCTCACCCCTGGAAAAACTCCTAAACTGGGCTAACCATTCCCTACCCAGAAACCATAATCCTAGGTGATTTTAATATCAACTGGCTGTCTTGTAGTAACAGTGATCCAGCCTACCACTTTAACCTTCGTGATTTCTCCCAACTAATGCAGTCACCTACCTGGATAAATAAAAATTCTAACTGACATACTACTCTCAACTGGATACTAGTCAATAAAGACCCTCCCTCATACTTACCTGGCTGTCTACCAGACAGCCTCAGTGACCACACCACACCACTTTAATTGTACTAAACCCATCATCTATAAGCAAATCCAAAATAGGTAAACGTTAACCCTTTCTCCTTTATCTAATCCCTTATAAATGTAATTGGACACCACTAAAGTACCTCAATCTGGATGAAGCCATCAACTTCTTCAATAGCACCTTCCTAAACATCCTAAACACACATGCCCCCATAAGAAATGCCAGAGTCAAAACACAGTACTCTCCTTGGCTACAAAAAAGCACCAGGGCACTAATGAAAATCAGAGATAAGACCTGGGAGTAATGGTACTTAACAACCCCCTTCCTCTAGACAGTCATTCCTTCAGTTGTGCAACAAGGTTAAAAAGCAAATACTCCATTCTCCACCCAGATAAAGTAGTCCCCACCCCACCTACCACTCCTCCTTCCTCCAGCAGTATTGCTGACTCATTCAATAAACACTTTACTGAAAGCATTCTGTCTTTGATTAAACAACACAACCCTCTACCCACCCTCCCTACAGCAAAACCAAATACACTGCCCACAGTCTCTTCTTTTTAATCATTACCTACCTCCTATATAAAAAACTTCTATTGAAACTTAAGCCTGCAAAACTTGTAGCTGACAATCTCCTCTCTGAATACCTAAAAATATCAGCAGAAGCCCTAGCTTATCCAGTCTTTATCTTAATTAATTGGTCCTTATCAAAAAGCTATGTCCCCACACTGTGGAAAATATCCCACATCATTCCCTTCCATAAAGGTGGCTCCTCCACTGAACTTTCCAGTTACTGCCTCATAGCCATCCTTTCTCCACTTTCCAAGATACTTGAGAAGTGCATCCATTCTCAAGTCATAGACTGCATCTTAGCTAATAACCTCCTCTCCAGCACCCAACATGGCTTCAAGCCATACCACAGCACTACTACTACATTGGTCTCTTTCGCTAATGCTATCCTTCATCATAATAATAATAATGGCAAAAGCCTGTTGTCCTCTGCTATATTTCTGGATCTATCCAAGGCTTTTGACATGGTCTTTCACAAACTACTAATCTCTGTTTTCACTAACCTATCCACTTCCCATTTGGCTACTGATTGGTTTCACAGCCATCTAACTGGCTGCCAACAATCAGTTGTCTGGCATAATGACCTATCTTCTCGACTTCCTGTAACATTCAGTGGTCCCCAAGGCACCATCCTTGGTCCCTTACTAGTCTCCCTTTTCACCAATGACCTATTCACAGCCACCAAGCATGCTTCTCTTATACAGTATGTAGATGACTCCACCCTCATCTGCTCAGCCCCAACTATAACTGAACTTCACAAGACCATACAGGAAGCCTTTTCATCTGTAGAACGCTGGCTATCTAATGCCCATTTATTACTCAACCCGAGCAGGACTAAACTCCTTATCTTCCAACCCACTAAATCTAATCCAATTATCCCCCACTTTAATGTTCTAGCCAAAGACAATACCATAATCTCCTCAACAGAACACACCAAACTACTTGGTGTTGAGACTGATAACAATTTCAGATTTGACACTCACATTTATCTTGCCATAAAAAAGGTTCACAAAAATTAGGTGCATTGCACAGAAACAAAGAGTTCCTCACCAAGACAGCCATAATTTCTGCTCCCAATTCCCACCTAATCTCCACTTTACTCTAAGCCTCTCCTATACTTACCTACCTTAGACAAACAGACCTAAACAAGCTCTAGGCTTGCTGCAATAAAATTGCTAGGTTTGCCACTGGTGAATCTTATTGCAGCCACCACTGTATCTCACTTAGACAACTTGACCGGCTTGGACCCCCTCAACTTCTTCACCTGAATCAACTCTTTCTCACCTACAAGTTAGTAAACCGTCCTCTTAAAGTCCCATCCCTTCAAAACCTTCTCCAGCCCTACTGCTCCACTAGACCACTAAGCACCAGCAGCAAAAATCTACTTCTAGTGACCAAATCCTAGAACTCAGTGGGAGAAACAATATTCCCCTGTGTCATATCCAGATTATGGAACACCCCCCATAACCACACTACCTTCTTGCAATCACTTTAAGACTGCACTAAAACTCACTTAAAAGTCTCTGGTTATGCCCATGCACCAATCCTGACTAGTAACCCTCCTTTTACCCCCCTTCCTCTCCCCTCCCCTAGCCACCCTGCCTCACATCATCTGATCATTGCATTCTTTCTTCATTAGGCTCTGGCTCACCCTTTACCCTCCCTTTCCCTCCTCACTCTATCTCTCAGACCTGCTATAACATGCTTAACTACCTCACTTTATCTCAACTCCAAAGACATATCCAACTTACGTACACCTAGCTTCCTCTCACTACCACGTATCCTACTCACTCAGTCCCCTCTCTTACTCCTCTATCTTCCCCTTCCATCCCATTAACCCTTCTAGCTTGTTCCACCTTCGTGTTGAGCTTATGCTTTATATCTGCTTGAGTTTAGTGCAATATTTGTATACAAGATTTAGGTATATGAGTTTAGAACAGTGTCCGTTTGAGCTTAGTACTATCTGTATATACATCCTATCTTTATTCCTAGCCTCTAGCTAGATATTGGTATATCTGTTCATTACTATGTTTCATATTGTATGTATAGCTAATGTTTGCTGCAGTATGTATTATTTGCTATTGGTATATCTGTTCATTACTATGTTTCATATTGTATGTATAGCTAATGTTTGCTGCAGTATGTATTATTTGCTATTGGTATATCTGTTCATTACTGTGTTTCATATTGTATGTATAGCTAATGTTTGCTGCAGTATGTATTATTTGCTATTGGTATATCTGTTCATTACTATGTTTCATATTGTATGTATAGCTAATGTTTGCTGCAGTATGTATTATTTGCTATTGGTATATCTGTTCATTACTATGTTTCATATTGTATGTATAGCTAATGTTTGCTGCAGTGTGTATTATTTGCTATTGGTATATCTGTTCATTACTATGTTTCATATTGTATGTATAGCTAATGTTTGCTGCAGTATGTATTATTTGCTATTGGTATATCTGTTCATTACTATGTTTCATATTGTATGTATAGCTAATGTTTGCTGCAGTATGTATTATTTGCTATTGGTATATCTGTTCATTACTATGTTTCATATTGTATGTATAGCTAATGTTTGCTGCAGTATGTATTATTTGCTATTGGTATATCTGTTCATTACTATGTTTCATATTGTATGTATAGCTAATGTTTGCTGCAGTATGTATTATTTGCTATTGGTATATCTGTTCATTACTATGTTTCATATTGTATGTATAGCTAATGTTTGCTGCAGTATGTATTATTTGCTATTGGTATATCTGTTCATTACTATGTTTCATATTGTATGTATAGCTAATGTTTGCTGCAGTATGTATTATTTGCTATTGGTATATCTGTTCATTACTATGTTTCATATTGTATGTATAGCTAATGTTTGCTGCAGTATGTATTATTTGCTATTGGTATATCTGTTCATTACTATGTTTCATATTGTATGTATAGCTAATGTTTGCTGCAGTATGTATTATTTGCTATTGGTATATCTGTTCATTACTATGTTTCATATTGTATGTATAGCTAATGTTTGCTGCAGTATGTATTATTTGCTATTGGTATATCTGTTCATTACTATGTTTCATATTGTATGTATAGCTAATGTTTGCTGCAGTATGTATTATTTGCTATTGGTATATCTGTTCATTACTATGTTTCATATTGTATGTATAGCTAATGTTTGCTGCAGTATGTATTATTTGCTATTGGTATATCTGTTCATTACTATGTTTCATATTGTATGTATAGCTAATGTTTGCTGCAGTATGTATTATTTGCTATTGGTATATCTGTTCATTACTATGTTTCATATTGTATGTATAGCTAATGTTTGCTGCAGTATGTATTATTTGCTATTGGTATATCTGTTCATTACTATGTTTCATATTGTATGTATAGCTAATGTTTGCTGCAGTATGTATTATTTGCTATTGGTATATCTGTTCATTACTGTGTTTCATATTGTATGTATATTTAATGTTTGCTGCAGTATGTATTATTTGCTATTGGTATATCTGTTCATTACTGTGTTTCATATTGTATGTATATTTAATGTTTGCTGCAGTATGTATTATTTGCTATTGTATGTATATTCAGTTGTTCTTCATGTACTCTGCTGCTCATTTATTGTTCTGTGGAGCTTTTCTCCCTGGGCCTCCACTGAAAAAGGACCTGTGTCCAGTTGGAATTTCTTGGTAAACAAATGTAAATAAATAATAAATACAAAAGGGTAATAAAAGGAAGTCCTATGGAACAAATGATTATTTGTTGTTAAAGTTGTAGTGGAGAACTGTAAAAAGGGGAAGAATCTAATTATATGGCATGGATTGAGTACAAAAAAAGCATTTGACAGTATTCCACATTCATGGATAAAAAACGTGTTTAAAAATGTATAAGATACACCCTACACTGATGAACTACATCACAGCAACCATGAAACACCATTTGCAGTTAAGCCATGATAAAGGACAAATTATTATTCCAGGGATAAAAATTCAAAGGGGATTATTCCAGGCCGACTGTCACCACTACTTGTTTGTCTTGCCCTTAACCCATTAAGCGGTCTACTTAACAGATTACGTCGGGGCTACAATGTGGCTCCCAGAAAGCAGCAAAGTGTAAAGACTTCTCATCTCTTTGTCTGTGATTTAAAACTGCGTAGCTCATCAGATGAGAAACTGAAAGTACAACCGCAAGTAGTCAAAGTGTTTCAGATATAAGAACGTCATTTCATCTTGATAAATGTGCAAAAGCAACCTTTAAAGCAGGAAAGCTGCAGCACCAAGAAAACATCAGTTTGGGACAAGAATGCGATATAAAAGAACTTGAGCAAGAGGGATTGTATAAAAGGATCAACAATAAAACATGAACAAATGTGAATAAAACAAAGTAAGGAATATTTTAGAAGACTTCATCCTGAAAACAGCGTTAACATCTAGGAACAAAATTCAAGCTATAAACCAATTTGCTCCTTCTGCCCTAATTTACAGTTTTGGAGTAAATGACTGGCCCCAAAAGGTGTTGAATAGATGAGACAGGGAAACAAGAAGGATGCTTCATGCTCATCAAATGATTTATAAATATCAGTGCATACCAAGATTATATATTGCCAATTCCAAAGGAGGGATGGGCCTCCTTGAAACTGATTACATGTACAGATCTGCAATCATGGGACTCCACACAAATATCTGCTGACCTCACAAGACCCAAACATAGTGAAAGTTCTAAAACATGAGGAGACTAAATCTAAGATGCCGTCCATGCTTAGATTAACAAGGGCATATTGGCATCAAGTGGGAATGGAAATCAAACCAGAAGTAGATAAAAATAAGGTAGCAACTGAATGTGCCAAACAACAAAATAATATAAGGTCAAGGATCAGTGGACAAGGCAAGAAATGTGGAAAATGCATAAATATAGTTGCAAGTATGGAGAACATCTAAAAGAATCTCCTGTTGATCAGGATCAAACGCACAAATTAAGGAGAGGCAAATTCAATCCAAAAGATGAAAGATTAATATTGGTGGCCCAAAATAGTGGGCTTCATACATGGTTTACAAAGTCAAGAGAAACAGACAAATGTGGGTTTTGTAAAACAGAATTGGAAACAGTCACTGATCTTCTTGTTGTGACATACTACTGGCAGAAGGATTGTATACTGAAAGGCATAATGTGGCAAGACTGTTGTACTGGGTATTGTGCAAACATTATGGTAGTGAAGTGGCTGAAAAAGACTGGAAACATGAACCGCTAAGCATCATAGAAAATGTTGAAGTCTACATCACATGGGATCACCCATTTACAGCATTTCAAAAGACAGATGCGAGAAAACCAGATATAGTGGTTCATGAAAAGAAGACAAAAGTAGCATTGATCATTGAAATCGCTACACCCAGTGACTACAGTGTCTTGCATACAGAGAGAGACAAAGTCATAAAATATCAGGATTTGCAGGCAGAAATGAGAGCAATGTGGAAGAAAGATACCCAGACAGTTCCAGCGGTGTTTGGATCAATAGGTCTTATAAAAACAAGAACTTACAAATTTAGATATGTTACCAATACAGGTAATTCCATACAAATTGTAGAAGGAGTCATTGCTGGGCACACTGCGGGTGCTGTAAAGAGCAATTCTGGTTGGCATCAAACATTGAAACAATACCAATTCAATCATTAATCAATTAATTCAATCATACTTTGACTTTAAAATGGGGTCCATTCCTGTCGTGGTATTAGAAAACCAAAAGATTTGGAGAAATTAAAAAAAGATTGAAACATAGCTGTAATACGGGTTCTGTGGAAGCACTTAGGGGGTAGTAAGTACTTACCTAACCTGGAAATATCCAGTTTTCAGTATGCTAAAAGGAATGGGTAAATTGGGTGAATGTAGAGAACTATCAGGCAAGGTCCCAATTGAAGAAAAAGAAAGAAAGATGTAATCCCTGGGAGTACTGGGTTGCTATCTGGAGGACAAGGAAATGAAGAAAGCAAAATCACGTATAAACCGTGCGGAACAGGATCACCATCCATGTTGTATAAAGGATACAGGGGGCTGGGGCATAAGCATTTATGTAGAAGGTGTGTAGGTACACACTGACAATGTCGGGATATGGTTCCAAGTTAACTGCTCATTTAGGAGACAGTGGAGTTGCAGAAAAAAGGGCAGTGGATAGCAGCGGTGGCATGTGTTACTGGTGGAGGTGAGATGCTTCAGTTTAGGATTGAAAGAGTATTACATGCCTGATGGAGTGATGTACACAAGTCATGAGAGGAGTTTGTAATTTATTTATCAGAGAACAAGGAAATGACTGATGAAGATTAGTAAATGGTGTTGTGTAAAATGCCAAGGGGATTAGTTACAAAAATGAAATGCATTTACATAAGTCATCTGCCTGTGTTTTCATATGCTTGTATGCACTGCTGTTCTATATCTGAAGCTGTTTGCTGAACCAATTCTACTATCCTTCTTTTTGGTGTCAGATGGGATTAGTTCTTTAGTCAAGATGAGAAGCAATAAACATTTGCAAAAGTAAGGGGCATGCAGAGAAATACTTGTTTTTAGTTAGTGGGGTAAATGCTAGGTTATACTGTGTGTGATCCAAAAGGTTAATTAATTAGTAAGCATGGCAAGAACATCACCACATAACACTTATATGAACCACGGACATGGAAATCAGAGAAGGCTGCCATATTACCAGATGACACTTATGAATCAGGGACATGGAAATCAGAGAAGGCTGCCACATTACCAGATGACACTTATGAACCTGGGGCATGGAAATCAGAGAAGGCTGCCACATTACCCGATGACACTTATGAATCGCAGACATGGAAATCAGAGAAGGCTGCCACATTACCAGATGGGGCATGGAAATCAGAGAAGGCTGCCACATTACCAGAGGACACTTATGAATCACGGACATGGAAATCAGAGAAGGCTGCCACATTACCAGATGACACTTATGAATCAGGGGCATGGAAATCAGAGAAGGCTGCCACATTACCAGAGGACACTTATGAATCACGGACATGGAAATCAGAGAAGGCTGCCACATTACCAGAGGACACTTATGAATCACAGACATGGAAATCAGAGAAGGCTGCCACATTACCAAAGGACACTTATGAATCACGGACATGGAAATCAGAGAAGGCTGCCACATTACCAGATGACACTTTTGAATCAGGGACATGGAAATCAGAGAAGGCAACACTTATGAATCAGAGACATGGAAATCAGAGAAGGCTGCCACATTACCAGAGGACATTTATGAATCAGGGGCATGGAAATCAGAGAAGGCTGCCACATTACCAGAGGACACTTATGAATCAGGGACATGGAAATCAGAGAAGGCTGCCACATTACCAGATGACACTTATGAATCACAGATATGGAAATCAGAGAAGGCTGCCACATTACCAGATGACACTTATGAATCACGGACATGGAAATCAGAGAAGGCTGCTACATTACCAGAGGGCACTTATTAATCAAGGGACATGGAAATCAGAGAAGGCTGCCAAATTACCAGAGGACACTTATATGAATCAGGGACATGGAAATCAGGGAAGGCTGCCACATTACCAGATGACACTTATATGAATCAGGGACATGGAAATCAGGGAAGACTGCCACATTACCAGAGGACACTTATATGAATCAGGGGCATAGAAATCAGGGAAGGCTGCCACATTACCAGAGGACACTTATGAATCACGGACATGGAAATCAGAGAAGGGTGCCACATTACCAGATGACACTTAAGAATCAGGGACATGGAAATCAGAGAAGGCTGCTACATTACCAGAGGACACCTATGAATCAGGGACATTGAAATCAGAGAAGGCTGCCACATTAACAGATGACACTTATGAATCAGGGACATGGAAATCAGAGAAGACTGCCACATTACCAGATGACACTTATGACTCAAGAACATGGAAATCAGAGAAGGCTGCCACATTACCAGATGACACTTATGAATCAGGGACATGGAAATCAGAGAAGGCTGCCACATTACCAGAGGACACTTATATGAATCAGGGACATGGAAATCTGGGAAGGCTGCCACATTACCAGATGACACTTATATGAATCAGGGACATGGAAATCAGAGAAGACTGCCACATTACTAGATGACACTTATGACTCAAGAACATGGAAATCAGGGAAGGCTGCCACATTACCAGATGACACTTATGAATCAGGGACATGGAAATCAGAGAAGGTTGCCACATTACCATATGACACTTGTGAATCAGGGACATGGAAATCAGAGAAGGCTGCCACATTACCAGATGACACTTATAAATCACGGGCATGGAAATCAGAGAAGGCTGCCACATTACTGCATAACACTTATGAATCAGGGACATGGAAATCAGAGAAGGCTGCCTATGAATAAAAACAAAATCAGTGTGTTTGGCATACTTTGATAAATATTAGAAATCTAATTCTAACCGAAAAATGCATGCTTGTGTTTATAGTTGGTGTCATTAATATTATATTGTTTAATAAGTCAACAGTGGTATGTGTTCTGATTTTCTCACTTTTAAAAATAGTACAGGCCCTGTCACCATTTGTCACTAACATGGGTATATGGGTATCAGAAGGTGTACCTGTCAATCCTAAGAGATAACCAAGTTCTTTGAAATTTGGGAACTTGTGAGGACAGTGATCTGACTTTTGACCAACATGCGTACATTGAAGTATGAAAGTCATCCTATATTGCCCAGCTTATAAATAAAGGGATTGTGTCTAGAACTAGGGATGCTATCGCCCCCTAACTCAGCCCTCGTTAGTCCAATCATTGAAATATAATGCCCTGTTTGGCATGTATCTGTTCAGACACACACAACAATTGGCATGCCCACTGATATACCTTACTAAAAGGATTCAAGGCCTTAACAACATATCCTACATGGACTGACCCAAAGGCCAGTCACAAGATTCGGTATCTTTGGATCTGTGGATGGGTAACAAATAATTTACTTCAGGACCACCCCTGTACTACTAATGGCGGAATGCAGCTCCTAAATGCTTTACCCCATGCATGGGTCCCCTCAGATTATCTATGGTATGATCCCAGTTATTCCCATTTGGGGTAAGGGCATGGGATGGGTAAGGACAATCTCTAACCATATTGGACAAGTTAATTTAAGGGAAATTAGCTAGGCTTAAAATGGTGCATAAGGGTAGCTGGCCTAGTACTTGCCTATGAATCTATGAACCTGTGTACTGTCACTGCCATGTCAATACAAGCAACTTCTAAAAGTACACCTGCCACCTACCACCATGTACTCTTACCATGTCAATTCAGGCAGTCACTTAAGTATACCTGTCACCATTAATCACTGCCATGTTAATACAAGCAACATCTAAAAGTACACCTGCCACCATTAATCACTGCCATGTTAATACAAGCAACTTCTAAAAGTACACCTGCCACCATGTACTCCTGTCACCATTAATCACTACCATGTTAATACTGGTCTTCTCTGAAGGTAGACCTGGCATAATTATTCCTACCGTGTTAATACAGGTATCTTCTGAAGGTACACCTGTCACCATTCGTCACTACCATATTAATACAGATATCCTCTGAAGGGACACACCAGTCACCATATGTCACTGCCATGTTAATAAAGGCAAGCTGTGAAGGTACATGTGTCACCATTTATCACTACCATGTTAATACAGGCTACCTGTGAAGGTACACCTGTCACCATTCATCAATACCATGTTAATACAGGCAAGCTGTTAAGGTGCATGTGTCATCACTGTCATGTAAATACTGGGATCCTCTAACTGTCGTGTTAATGCAGGCATCCGGAGAAGGTACACCTGTCACCATTTGTCACTACCATATTAATACAGGTGTCCTCTGAACGGACACACCAGTCACCATTTGTCATCACCATGTTAATACAGACATCCTTTGAAAGAAACCCATTGTAATTTGTCACCGCAATATTAATGCAGGCATAGACTGAAGTATATTTGACAATAACCTTCACTACCATGCTAATACAGGTATCCTCTAAAGATACACCTGTCTCCATTTTCACTGCCATGTTAATACAGATGGTCTCTGAAAGTATACCTGTCACCATTTATGACTGGCATGTTACTACAACCATCTTCTGTGTGTACACCTGTTACCATTCATCACTAGCAAGTGACAGGTGTACACAGTGTGTTAACACAAGCATCTTCTGTGTGTACACCTGTCACCATTCATCACAAGCAAGTGACAGGTGTACACAGCGTGTTAACACAAGTATCTTCTGTGTGTACACCTGTCACCATTCATCACAAGTAAGTGACAGGTGTACACACAGAAGAGGCTTGTACATGCAAACTGTCATCATTGATTACCAAACATTAATACCTGGGGTCATCTATTTGCTGTATTATAAGATACTTAAAGGCCAGATTAGAGGACACCTGAAACTCTACTAAATCTTGACATGTACATCATCAGTGCAGGTATGGCAATTTAAACAACTAAGATGTTATTCCTAGCATAATTTGATTAGCATATTTGCCTCCTAGATTTGTATGAAAATTTTGGAAAGTGATATCCAAAATTCATTACAGTATAATCGTATGATTCTTAGAAGGAATTCATGCTTGATTACCTTATTATATTCTGTACTTGACACATGCTTCAAAATGTTTAGGCTTTATATACGAAAGAGGACAGAAACCTTTGCAGATTTATATTTCTTGCAGCCAGTTTGGAAATTTTAAGAAGTAATCTTAGGTTCATAGGTTAGTACTAAGCTAACTGCCCTCGTGAGCCATTGTAAGCCTATCCCATTATCCCTTGTGAGACTCAAACCCTGCACCTTGTGCTTGTAAGACAAACACCTTAACCATTAGGCCACCCTTCCCTTATTATCTTCAGTCTCTTCGCCCAAGGGATGTACCAAAGTACCTTCTATGTAGAATTCAGAGTTCTGGTAATTAAACGAGGCTGATGCTAGTACTGTTGGAAGGAATTTGCTAGCAAGATGGACTTCTACAAACTATCAAAAGGATGCAAACATTAGCTGGTTAATCAAACTTACTTATATATCATACAGACTTGAGATGTAAAATCAAAAACATCTGTACCTTGACTGAATATTGATCGAGCCCTTTGATTAGGTCTAACAGAAATAATTGATGGGTAAGATTTGAACACAATCTTAATGTTGTGGCCTTATGTACAGCAAAAGTATTTAAATGGTTGAGAGAAAGTATACAGTTAATCAGAGTTTTTTTTTTTTTTGCTACAAGAATTTTCTACATACAAGAAGTAGTTAAAATGTTTCATCTTAGTTTGAACCTGTGACTTAAAGTGCCTAAATTGGCTACAAAATGGTCTGGCAGTTAAACACAACTTGGTTCCCAAGAGACTTAAAAGATGCAGGAAATCGAAGCAGGGAAAAACATTAATACCATGGCCTTAAATAAAACGTTAAGAACTGTATTATAGTCACCCTTCTGAGGGATGCCCTGTGGGTAGGATATAATTAAAAGGGGAATAGCATATATCCTTCTGTGAGTGCAGAGTTTGTTTCCTTCTGGGAAGGAAAACTTTATGGAGTCAGAAGGTTTACAGATTTCTGAATTCCTGACTAATAAAATACTAAAAGATTTATGTGTCTTAGTGGTTATAAAAATGAAACTATAGCATGAGAAGCATTGCGGCTCTATTTGAAATGCATTCTTGGAATGGAGTTTTGCTTTTTATAACGTGCTTCACTGTTGTTCCTTTCTTATTCCTCCTATTTTCTTTAATTGTTAACCAGAAAGGACATTTCCTATATTCCTGAACCAGAAGATGGAGAAGTGAATGAAAATTGTTTTAAGTGTAAGTTTCAGTTTGGTGACAGAGATGATAAAACGTAGACAGAGTCTGTCGTTTTGAATGCGTAGTGATGTCACACTGTGCTAAATTTGGTGTCTTACCTTTTGGGTGGAATGTATTTCTCTGTTGTCTTTTTTGTTACATAATGGCTACAATACAGCACAGTGCCTACCCTCTATGAGGTGTCAAGTGCATTCACATTTTTTGGAGCTATGTCACGTGAATGTAGCTAAATATTTTTGATATGCAGAATGTGGAAATGACTGCAAATGCTACTACTTTGTGAATTGGGAGACGTAACTTCTCTCAACAGACTCCTTTCTGCTGTGCACCTCACTTTCATTAAGATTAGTTGCACAAACACTTAGTTTGAGCTTTAGTGTATGCAATTCTAAGACAAATTTGATGCGGTTAATATAGTAGTCGTACTCGAGGAGAATTCAGTAAGGCATATGTTTACCCAAAGAGCCTCTTCACCTTAGTGAGGTGTGCTAACTCTAACCCTTCCCTAACTTTTCCCCTTAACCCTAACACTGCACCTTAGCTTGGAAAAATTCTCTCCATTATAGTATCACTACATAAATTAGTTTGGACACACGCGCACACACACACACACACACACACACACACACACACACACACACACACACACACACACACACACACACGCACACACTGTCTTACTCTCACTCTAACACTCACAGTCACAAGCACACACACTAAGTTTCACTTTACTTAACCCTTACCCCAAGTGCTAACCTACCTACACTTGTGCAACCCCCCATTTCCTAGTGCCAAAACCCACAGAAACATCAAACCATATTCCTTCTAAAAAGAAAAAAAAAATATTGAAACACACACTGCCAACAGTAAAAAATATTTAAAACATAATATAGTTATTTTGCAGGGGAAATCTCTGTTGTACCCCCAGTGTGAGAGCTTGCATCCTTCCACACCCCCTGCTATTAAAACATTCCAACTCAAAGATTGTACAACAGTGAAGAGACAGCATATTTTCCATCCCCAGTACTTTTGTGATGTTACATTGGCAACATCAGTCAGCTGCTCCTTTGATCAAACATATTTTGCAGACTATCTGATATCACCCAGTCCGTGACGATTTTAATTGAACTCGTGTGTATATTTCTATCTATGCTTATATATAAATATATATACTGGTCAACTTTCCAAGACCAGAATACCAAGTAACCAAGACCAAAACATTGACAATTCAAAATCCTGACACCACATTTTGCCTACTTTCATTTAAACACACTTTTAAAGACTTCATTGATACAGAATAGAAAAATAACATTTTGAAGACATGACGAATAGTGTACTGTGTCTTTAAACACTTAGACTAGCTAGCAAATGCAAATAAAAATGTAACAAATTTGTTACAGGAAACACAATTATGACACTAACACTATAGCAACAGTTAACTACCCTATAAAAACTCAAACAACGTACCTAACCTCACCTATCGCCTGCCCACCATCCAATACCTGCATAGCCAAAAAACTTCTCACTGAATATTCATGATAGCTATATCACTGCCATGAATATTCAGTATAAACACTTACATTCAATACAAACAATTGTTAATTTTTCACTTTTATGTTTCTGCAGGGGGCTGTGCCCCCCTGCACCCCCACTGGGGGATTGTGCCCCTAACCCCCTTGCAAATTAAATATACCAACTCCAGGATCCTACTACAGTGTGAAAAAGAAGAGATTTCATGTGCCACTCAAACTGGGGAGTCAGTATTTTGAACATTCAGTCTTCTGAATATCGGCAAACTGAAGTTTCATTCAAATGAAACTGATGTTTTGGTCTTGGTATTATGAACGTTATTCTACTGACTTTTCAGTCATGTCAAGTACACCTATATATATATATATATATATATATATATATATAAATGTAATGTGTGTGTGTATGCACACAGGCAATGGATTGTTGCATATGTGCTTGATGCACCGGAACTATTTGAATGTTGGTATTATGTATGCATTCATTCATTTGATCTCAGTCAGACATCTGGTGTGTATGCAGTCAATAAACAGGCTGTAACTGGTGGGCATGTCTATATGTGTAATGGCATTGTAATGGCCTTCACTGTATGCAACAAAATAAATCTTATTACTGTGGCTGGTATTTATGCATTTTTTCATTTACTTTGTCATTGTCACATATGATAGGTGTACATTTAATAACATTGATTTAATTTTTGGGCATGTCTTTCAATCGTCAAAATGACTTGCATTAATATGCCAAATTGATGTAATGATGATTTTTACATATAACAAGTAATTTCCTATCTTTCCTTCACCTCCTTTCTTACTTTATCCTTCTTTCATATTAGCTACTTTATAAAATATTGTTCTTTGCCTATCAAAAAAAAATTCCTTTTTTTTATTTTGTTTTTTCCTGCTTAGTGTTTTACTGTTATAACTTTTATGTAGACCGATTTTTTAACTATGTATTAATACTTGGAGCTTTTCTCCCCAGGCCTCTACTGAAAATTGACATATATCCAGTTAGACTAGCCCAGTCAACAAATGTAAAATAAATAAAATAAAAATAGATAACAGAAACATTGTTACAATTTTTATGTGCCTGACAGTGGCAAACTGAATTACATAAGTGTGGCTGCTATTTATGTATTTATGAAGTCATTTAATTAAAATCAAGCATCTGATTTGCAGATAGTCACTACATTTTCTGCAATTGGTAAACCTGCCTTTGTGTAGGTGGGGGGTTTTAATGGGTTACATTGTACTTGTCTTACAGTGATAAGGTGAAAATGTCCTGTGGCTATTTATGCATGTATTTGTTTGATGACAATTGGACATCTGAGGTGTATGCAGTCAAAGTGCTTGTAATTGGTGGGCTAGTCTGCATATTGGGGATTGGAATGTGTTACGGTATATGTATCTGACACTAACAAACTTAAATATATGGTATGGTAATTGCTTTTTTGTTTTAATGTGTTTCATTAGTACCATTGTTAGATACATCTGGAAGAGGCACACTGCATTTTAAAAAAGGTGTTTACAATGGATATTTTGGCATGTTTTTCTATTAGCAACCACCGTAAAATGCACTGTAAACATTTTCTGTTATGCTCACTTTGCTGTGCATTTAGGTGACAAGAGGATGCAAATTATTGCTGGGGTCCTTTCTGTGTAATTTTTTGAAGGTCACTTAGAAGTATTTTCTTGTGTAATACTTTTCAGTGAGAGAGTGAGTTTCCTGTGATCTCATAAAATGTCCATTTTGATGGAAATATTGCACAATTGCATTTCATAAACCTATTTATCACAATGGTCTACAATGGTTCTTCATCCAGTCTGGTAGTTGGTAAGTTAAATACTGCAAGTTTCATTCAAAGTTATGGGAAAATTACATTCTTGGTAATATCTTGAAGCAGAAGGAGTTTATATACTGCTAATACCTTGAAGCAGAAGGAGTTTATATACTGCTAATACCTTGAAGCAGAAGGAGTTTATATATCACTTCAAGGGCGTAAAACACATTACAGGAAATGGAAAATAATGCTGAAAGCTCCACACAAATAGCTGGTGTCTAAATACCACTTTGCAAATAATAAATGAATGAAATAAATACATTTGTGCTTTGTTTACCTTTGACACAATGGATAAATGCCATATTTGTGGTAATACAATATTTATTTATTTATTTTACATTTGTTGACCAGTCTAGTCTAACTGGATACATGTCCATTTTCAGTAGAGGCCCCGGGAGATAAGCTCCAACATTAAGGTAATGTAACAGGACTACAAATAAAAATAAAAATCAATTGTAAATAGTACATTATTACAAAGAATTAATGCAAGCTCCAATATAAGGTAATGTAACAGGACTACAAATAAAATAAAAATAAATTGTAAATAGTACATTATTACAAAGAATTAATGCAAGCAACAATATAAGGTAATGTAACAGGATTACAAACAAAAGTAAAATTGTGAACAGTAAATTATTACAAAGAATGAATGCAGTTCATAGCTAAAGGTGTCTATTAATGAACTAAAGTAGCTTCAATAGCAAACAGATAAAAAAACAAGAATAATGGTAGAAGGAAAAAAAGAACAAAGAAGGATTAGGTTAGCAAAGACGTAACAAACAACATTAGGAAAAGAGAGGTTAGCAAAGAGGTAACAAACAACATTAGGGAAAGAGAGGTTAGCAAAGAAGTAACAAACAACATTAGGGAAAGAGAGGTTAGCAAAGAAGTAACAAACAACATTAGGGAAAGAGAGGTTAGCGAAGAAGTAACAAACAACATTAGGGAAAGAGAGGTTAGCGAAGAAGTAACAAACAACATTAGGGAAAGAGAGGTTAGCAAAGAAGAAACAAACAACATTAAGGAAAGAGAGGTTAGTGAAGAAGTAACAAACAACTTTAGGGAAAGAGAGGTTAGTGAAGAAGTAACAAACAACATTAGGGAAAGAGAGGTTAGCGAAGAAGTAACAAACAACATTAGGGAAAGAGAGGTTTGCAAAGAAGTAACAAACAACATTAGGGAAAGAGAGGTTAGCAAAGAAGTAACAAACAACATTAGGGAAAGAGAGGTTAGCAAAGAAGAAACAAACAACATTAGGGAAAGAGAGGTTAGTGAAGAAGTAACAAACAACATTAGGGAAAGAAAGGATAGCGAAGAAGTAACAAACAACATTAGGGAAAGAGAGGTTAGCAAAGAAGTAACAAACAACATTAGGGAAAGAGAGGTTAGCAAAGAAGTAACAAACAACGTTAGGGAAAGAGAGGTTAGCGAAGAAGTAACAAACAACATTAGGGAAAGAGAGGTTAGCGAAGAAGTAACAAACAACATTAGGGAAAGAGAGGTTAGCGAAGAAGTAACAAACAACGTTAGGGAAAGAGAGGTTAGCGAAGAAGTAACAAACAACATTAGGGAAAGAGAGGTTAGCGAAGAAGTAACAAACAACATTAGGGAAAGAGAGGTTAGCGAAGAAGTAACAAACAACATTAGGGAAAGAGAGGTTAGCAAAGAAGAAACAAACAACATTAGGGAAAGAGAGGATAGCAAAGAAGTAACAAACAACATTAGGGAAAGAGAGGTTAGCAAAGAAGTAACAAACAACATTAGGGAAAGAGAGGTTAGCAAAGAAGTAACAAACAACATTAGGGAAAGAGAGGTTAGCAAAGAAGTAACAAACAACATTAGGGAAAGAGAGGTTAGCAAAGAAGTAACAAACAACATTAGGGAAAGAGAGGTTAGCGAAGAAGTAACAAACAACATTAGGGAAAGAGAGGTTAGCGAAGAAGTAACAAACAGCATTAGGGAAAGAGAGGTTAGCGAAGAAGTAACAAACAACATTAGGGAAAGAGAGGTTAGCGAAGAAGTAACAAACAACATTAGGGAAAGAGAGGTTAGTGAAGAAGTAACAAACAACATTAGGGAAAGAGAGGTTAGCGAAGAAGAAACAAACAACATTAGGGAAAGAGAGGATAGCAAAGAAGTAACAAACAACATTAGGGAAAGAGAGGTTAGCGAAGAAGTAACAAACAACATTAGGGAAAGAGGGGTTAGCGAAGAAGTAACAAACAACATTAGGGAAAGAGAGGTTAGCAAAGAAGTAACAAACAACATTAGGGAAAGAGAGGTTAGCGAAGAAGTAACAAACAACATTAGGGAAAGAGAGGTTAGCGAAGAAGTAACAAACAACATTAGGGAAAGAGAGGTTAGCAAAGAAGTAACAAACAGCATTAGGGAAAGAGAGGTTAGCGAAGAAGTAACAAACAACATTAGGGAAAGAGAGGTTAGCGAAGAAGTAACAAACAACATTAGGGAAAGAGAGGATAGCAAAGAAGTAACAAACAACATTAGGGAAAGAGAGGTTAGCAAAGAAGTAACAAACAACATTAGGGAAAGAGAGGTTAGCAAAGAAGTAACAAACAACATTAGGGAAAGAGAGGTTAGCAAAGAAGTAACAAACAACATTAGGGAAAGAGAGGATAGCAAAGAAGTAACAAACAACATTAGGGAAAGAGAGGTTAGCAAAGAAGTAACAAACAACATTAGGGAAAGAGAGGTTAGCAAAGAAGTAACAAACAACATTAGGGAAAGAGAGGTTAGCGAAGAAGTAACAAACAACATTAGGGAAAGAGAGGTTAGCGAAGAAGTAACAAACAACATTAGGGAAAGAGAGGTTAGTGAAGAAGTAACAAACAACATTAGGGAAAGAGAGGTTAGCAAAGAAGTAACAAACAACATTAGGGAAAGAGAGGTTAGCAAAGAGGTAACAAACAACATTAGGGAAAGAGAGGTTAGCAAAGAAGTAACAAACAACATTAGGGAAAGAGAGGTTAGCAAAGAAGTAACAAACAACATTAGGGAAAGAGAGGTTAGCAAAGAAGTAACAAACAACATTAGGGAAAGAGAGGTTAGCAAAGAAGTAACAAACAACATTAGGGAAAGAGAGGTTAGCAAAGAAGTAACAAACAACATTAGGGAAAGAGAGGTTAGCAAAGAAGTAACAAACAACATTAGGGCAAGAGAGGATAGCAAAGAAGTAACAAACAACATTAGGGAAAGGAAAGAGAGGTTAGCAAAGAAGTAACAAACAACATTAGGGAAAGAGAGGTTAGCAAAGAAGTAACAAACAACATTAGGGAAAGAGAGGTTAGCAAAGAAGTAACAAACAACATTAGGGAAAGAGAGGTTAGCAAAGAAGTAACAAACAACATTAGGGAAAGAGAGGTTAGCAAAGAAGTAACAAACAAGATTAGGGAAAGAGAGGTTAGCAAAGAAGTAACAAACAACATTAGGGAAAGAGAGGTTAGCGAAGGAGTAACAAACAACATTAGGGAAAGAGAGGTTAGCGAAGAAGTAACAAACAACATTAGGGAAAGAGAGGTTAGCAAAGAAGTGACAAACAACATTAGGGAAAGAGAGGTTAGCAAAGAGGTAACAAACAACATTAGGGAAAGAGAGGTTAGCAAAGAAGTAACAAACAGCATTAGGGAAAGAGAGGTTAGCAAAGAGGTAACAAACAACATTAGGGAAAGAGAGGTTAGCAAAGAAGTAACAAACAACATTAGGGAAAGAGAGGTTAGCAAAGAGGTAACAAACAACATTAGGGAAAGAGAGGTTAGCGAAGAAGTAACAAACAACATTAGGGAAAGAGAGGTTAGCGAAGAAGTAACAAACAACATTAGGGAAATAGAGGTTAGCAAAGAAGTAACAAACAACATTAGGGAAATAGAGGTTAGCGAAGAAGTAACAAACAGCATTAGGGAAAGAGAGGTTAGCGAAGAAGTAACAAACAACATTAGGGAAAGAGAGGTTAGCAAAGAAGTAACATACAACATTAGGGAAAGAGAGGTTAGCAAAGAAGTAACAAACAACATTAGGGAAAGAGAGGTTAGCGAAGAAGTAACAAACAACATTAGGGAAAGAGAGGTTAGCGAAGAAGTAACAAACAACATTAGGGAAAGAGAGGTTAGCAAAGAAGTAACAAACAACATTAGGGAAAGAGAGGTTAGCAAAGAGGTAACAAACAAGATTAGAGAAGGAAAAGTTAGGGTGTCGAGTCAGTAGTATTATGAGCAGTATATACAAGAGGAATAATGATTGGCAATATTTGGACAAGAAAAAAGAGTGGAGGGGGTGAAAGCTACCCTCTAGTTGTTATGTTAGACAAGGTTTGTGTGAAATGTCATAGGTAGCATAAGTATTAACAAAGACATAGAAGAATATCAGGAAGTGTGAAATGTCACAGGTAGCATAGGAGTTAACATTGACGTAGAACAATATCAGTAGGTGGAGAGTGATTACAGAAAAAAGAAGAGCAAGTTTAATGAAGTTAGAAGGAAATATAAAAACTACATCATTGACTATGAAAGCATAGGATGAGATTGTGCCCTAGTGGGTAGTAGAGGGGGGAAGGAAATATGATAGCTGGCAGTTGTTAATCTGGATTAGTACATGGACATAACCAATGTTCTTTAAGGTGTAGTTTTAGCTGCTGTTTGAATAGTGATAATGCTGGAAGTAATTGTAGATTGCTGGGGAGTTTGTTTCAACTCTTACCCACAGAATTTGAAAAGAGGGAGTCCCCAGCTTTATTGAGGGATTTCAGGGTGGATATTTGTAGTTTATTTGCTGAGCGTACGGTAGTGAGATTTCTATAAGGAGTTGCAATGCTACAAAGAATAGGAGTCCTATTCATGTGAAAGAGAATCTTGTGGGTAATTGTAAGTTGCTGAAATAGTAGCTGGTTTTGGAGTTCAAGCCAGCCTAGTTGTTTGAGGTTTAAACAGTGATGAGTTCTATATGGTGAACCACTGTCAAATCTGGCAGTGCTGTTGTAGGAGGTTGCTAGTTTGTTTAGGTGAGTTTTGGAAAGACTTTTATAGATAGATGAAGCATAGAGGAGAGTTGAGATCAGGTGAGTATGGGAAATGGTGGTTTGGGCTTCAGGGGTGAGGAAGGACTTTATCTTGTACAGTGAGCCCAGTTTTCTGTTAACAGTTTTAATTGTACTGCTAATATGTGTGTCAAAGTTGAGATTGTGATCTATAGTTACTCCTAAGAGCTCGGTGGTTGGATCAGGTGTAATTATAGTACCATTGCTTGATTTGACTGTTAGGTCTATTGGATGGGACTTCTGTGAAGGAGTAAAAACAAGTAACTTGGTTTTTTTGGCGTTTAGTCAGAGGCAACATTGCAAAAACCATTTTTAAACTGAGGTAAATACTGACTGGGTGATTGGAGCTCAGATGCTAAGGTTGCAGAACACACTAATGTGGAATCATCTGCATATTGTATGCAGGTAGATTGTGTAATATTTAACTGTAGGTCGTTGATAAAGATAGAGAAGAGGAGAGGTCCCAGGATGGAGCCTTGTGGGACCCCAAGAGTAATAGGAAGAAGAGGAGAGAGGTTGTTGTCCCAGAGGACAGCCTGCTGTTTGTTTTCTAGGTAGGACTTGAACCACTGTAATGTCTTTGTGTTGAGTGAGTATTGTTCTAGTATTTGTAGTAATAATTGATGGTTCACCATATCAAAGGCTTTTGATAGGTCTATAAACAGAGCAGTAGAAATCCTATTATTGCTACGATACTTGTTGATGCAATCAGTGAAGAATAGTCGGGCAGTAGTAGTAATGTGGTGTGGCCTAAAACCATGTTCACAGTCTGCTAGAAGGTTATGTAGGAGAAGGTGATCAAGTAGTTGGTGGTGTAAACATTTTTCCATTATTTTGGCCAGAGGGGAGAGCAGGGCTATGGGGCAATAGCTGGATATTTCGGTTGAGTTACCACCCTTATGAAGAGGAATTATGTATGCGATTTTCCAGAGAGATGGGATATAACTTTCTGTAATAGTTCTATTGATTAGTATGGAAATAGGATAGGAGAGAACTTTAGCTGCAATTTGCAGGTATTCAGCTGGTAGGAGATCAGCGGATCGGGTGCATGGTTTAAGTTTTGTTAGTAAGGTGTGGATGACAGATGTAGAGAATGGATTTAGTTGAAAGGTAGGGGGTTAGCTAGTCATGGAGAATGGGAGGTTTGTGGTAACAAGAGGTAAGGAATTTGTGAGAGACTGTACAGTTTCAGTAAAGGAGGTATTGAAGGTGTCAGCAATCTCCTTAGATGTACTTAGGGAAAATGCTGTAGGAGTTGTAGTCTTGGAGTGTCCTGGGTGTAGAAGTTTGTTAATAGCAGTCCAAAATGTTTGAGGGGTTTGCTGATGCCTGTCTTGGAGTTTTAGGTAGTAGTTTTTTATCAAGGAGTATAGCTTTCTTTGTGGTGTTTCTATGCTGTTTATAGTTCTGGTGATCAGCTGGGCTCTTAGTACATCTCCATTTAGACCAGATCTTATTTCTTACTAGGATTTTTTGTCTTGTTTCTTTAGAGAGCCATGGTGCTGCTTTACTTCTGGTTCTTATGGATCGACTAGGGGCATGGTATTCCAGTATTTGTAGGAATTTAGAGTTAAAATGGGATGCTGCTTCATCAAGGGAGAGTTCTTTTAAGGGAGACCAATCACAGGCTTGTAGCTCAGCTCGGAAACTTACAGCATTAACGTGTTTTTTGTTTTGTATGGTTTTAAAGATAGGTTGTTTTGGGAAGAAGGTTTTATGTCTAATGATATAGGTGAGTGAATGGTTGCTAATGTCGTCAGGTAGGGTGTCTGCAGTATAAGTGAGGGGATGGTTTCGTACTAGGATCCAATCTAATGTACTCTCTTTGTTAGTGGGCTTATGGATTCTTGTAGGGGTGGTGATAAATTGAGAAAAGCCATACAAGTTAATATGGATTGAAGTCGATTGGAAGTACAGCAGTTCCAGTCTATACTGAAGTCTCCAAGTACTGGAGTGTCTTGGGGGAGGGAGGATGAGAGGAAGCATAGGATATTTTCCAGGGTGTTGATATTATTGCCTGGAGGTAGATAGGCGCATATTATATAGATAGTTTGCTAGAACTGAGCTGGAGTTTAGAGACAAGGATTTCTGTGTGATTATCTAATGGTAGTTGTAAGTCTACTAGAGACACATTGAGATAAGATTTATACAAAATTGCTACACCTCCACCTTTTTTTGTAGTTCGGTCAGCCCTTATTATATTATATCCAGGTGGGATGACTTCATTATAGGTTCATAGGTTCATAGGTTAGTACTAAGCTAACTGCCCTCATGAGCCATTGTAAGCCTAGCCAATTGTTCCTTGTGAGACTCAAACCCTGCACCTTGTGCTTGTAAGGCAAACACCTTAGCCATTTAAGTTACCTGGCACTTGCTCACTAAAGCAATTATATAAGTCTGCACTAAAATATTAAAAGCACTACACCCTCACAAA
The DNA here is from genome assembly GCF_019279795.1 of Protopterus annectens. NCBI lineage: Eukaryota > Metazoa > Chordata > Ceratodontiformes > Protopteridae > Protopterus > Protopterus annectens. The sequence goes on from NC_056743.1 coordinate 335,569,877, forward strand.
CTCCCCTTGAGTACCTCGTTCCCCATTGGCCCTTTTTTTCAATTATAAAGGAATTCCCAATATTATTCTAGCATGTCCAAAGGTCAGTTGTCAATCTCCTCTCCGGTCCAGCTGGTGAATCTGGGAATCTTGAGGCAATGTTTGTTACAACTGCCTCATATACACAGACAACCCTCTCCTCCTCCCAACAAATTCCAACACATGTGAGAGATGCAACCATATAGCCATACTGGAGGCTAAGCTCTCTCAACTCAGTACTGGCGAAACCAGTCAGGAGGAGAAGGAAACCACACTCAATACAATTCCAATCTCACATAGACCTACCACGACAGCAAACCAAACACATAAACACACAAAAACATACTCGGAGGCTCTAAATAAAAATCTGCCTGAGCAGCAGAGACCTCCAAAGCAGACACCCAAGCAACCGCTACCCCAAAACAAAACACATGCAACACATAGCTCACAAAGCCAGTGTGCTGAACAGTCACAGCCCTTAAGGCTAAACAACACACCTGATACACTTGTAATAGGTGACTCTATTGTCAGACACACTGACGTCCTGCTCACCAGGCTGAACAAGGAGAAGGTCACGGTGAGCTGCCTGTCGGGCGCTAGGATCCGCCACATAACACAAGCACTCAGGTCACTCCAAGGAAAGTACAAATATGACTCAGTCATTGTCCATGCTGGTGTGAATGACCTGAGACGTACATTCCTGGACTACATGAAAAGAGACATAGAGGAGCTCTCTGAGCATGTAGCCCAGGCCGGTATGACCCTGACCTTGAGTAGCATCTTGCCCTCACCAAGAATGATGCCACAATATGAAGACAAGATGATCAATTTCAACAATTGGCTTAAGTATTGGTGTCATTCAAAGGGGATCCAATGCCTGTCAGCCTGGGATGACATGCTCGACAAGCCACAATGCTTCGCTAGGGACGGCTTGCACCTGTCACCCCTGGGCTTTCAGATATTGGCAAAGGCTCTTGCTACCCCCATAGTGCCTTTTTAGGCAAGGGTCAAAAGACAAACCCACCTCCATAGGTATCACAAGGGATAAGAAACTAAGAGTAATGCTACTCAATGCCAGAAGTCTAAACCTCAAGATGCACGCACCCGAAACTCTCCTTAGCATGGAGAACATTGATATCTGTGCAGTAACAGAAACCTGGTTCAAGGCTCCTGAGAGCACCCCAGCACTACCAGGTTATACCTCATACCATGCTTTTCGGCCCCAAAACTTGGACCGTACCACAAAAGGAGGGGGAGTATCAATACTTGTCAAAGATACCCACACCTCCAGGTTGGTGGCACAGCACGAAGCATCAGAGTCTATCCATGTGCAACTAACAGTGGGTAAAACTGCCTTCCAGTCTATAGCCTGCTACAGACCACCCTCCCAAACCCAGGAACCCCACTCGGCCTTCCTGAGAACACTGGAAAATATGAAGGTCTCTCCAAACACCATTATACTGGGCGACTTCAACTACCCAAACATAGACTGGGAGCATTACTCTAGTTCCAACACCCTAGCCCAAAGGTTCCTAGAATTTATAAACTCAAATGATATGGAACAACTTGTTACCACTCCCACAAGAGGGGAAAACATACTGGACCTGATCATCACCAACATGGGGACTCTATGCTCCAGACCAGAAGTGTATCCCTCACTGGTAAGATCAGACCATAAACTAATCTCACTGGATATTCACATCCCGACTCCACCCCATGCCCTGAAAACCACAGTGAAAAACTTCTCTAAAGCAAATTTCACACTCCTCAAAACCGAGGTGGAATCCTTCAAAGCCCCCGGGCCTGTGAAAAATACGTCCCAGACCGCAGAATCCTTTATAAATGCATTCTATGAACACCTTCAGGAATGCATGGATCATGCAATCCCAAATAAAACCAAGACCCAATCCTCCAAAGGCAGATGTCCTTTTTGGTGGACCCAAGCCATAAACAAACTATACAATAGAAGGAGGAAGCTACTACATGATAGAGCAAAATCCCAAAAAGGGAAGGCATCTCTGATCAGTAGTAGCAAAAAACTATGGGCACTCATAAAATCGTCTAAGGCCAGCTCCGAGAGAAAAATTGCACAGGACACTAAGGATAATCACAAGGCTTTCTTTAGTTATGTTAGGAACCTGGGTGGGAATTCCCAGATATGCTCAGAATTAGTCCAAAATTACAAAAAATACACCGAACCCACAGACATTGCCAACATCCTAGCTGACAGGTTCAGCGCAAACTTCTCCCACCCTCCCCACCAAAAGGGCAAATATCTATCCCAGCAGAGTGCTGCCCCCCTGACATCTCAGATGCTCAGGTAAGAGCTGCCCTCTCCAAAGCAAAAAACACAGCATCAATGGGACCAGACAGTGTCCCAGGCTGTGTCCTACATGAACTCCAAGAAGAGCTAAACCCAAACATAAAACTACTGTTTAATCTCAGCCTTACTACAGGATATGTACCCAAAGAGTGGCGTACAGCAACAGTGGTCCCTCTCCACAAAGGTGGTGCCTCAACGGATCCTGGAAACTATCGCCCCATAAGCCTGACTAGCTTGGTCTGCAAAGCTATGGAAAGGATCATCATGGACCTCATAAATAAAGATATTGGGGACCTACAGACACTGGATCCTACCCAGTTCGCCTTTATTAAGGGCAGATCCTGCCTCTTAAACCTGGTTGATTTCTTTGAAATAGTCACCAAGGCCATTGACGAGGGGAAGGTGGTCCACACAGCCTACCTGGACCTCGCAAAAGCCTTCGATACAATACCCCACTCGGGCATTATAGATAAGCTCACCAGCTTAAATATAAACCCCTATGTCACTAGATGGGTTGCAAACTGGCTCAAGGACAGAACCCACATGGTTAGAATTGCTGGAGCCATGTCAGACTCCAAACCAGTTACAAGTGGTGTCCCACAAGGCTCAGTCCTGGGACCTCTCTTGTTCGGTATATATTTCTCGGAGGTACAGGCCAACACGGAAGGACTGTGGCTGACTAAGTTCGCAGATGACTGCAAACTGGGCACCATAATCGCCTCTCCAGCCAACACAAGCATCCTCCAAAAGGGCCTCATAGAAACAGACAACTGGTGCCAGAGACATGGCCTCAAGCTAAACACCAAAAAGTGTATAGTCATCCCCTTTGGCAAAAACAAAGTGCCCACAAATTACCACATAGGTGGTAATGCATTAAGTACAGAAGAAGTAATTAGGGACCTGGGGACCCAAGTTGATAGCAATCTCTCATTTGACAACCACGTGGCCAAAGTGGTTAGAAAAACATTTTATATAGCCCACCTAATCATGAAGGGATTCACATCTAGATCAGGGGAGGTCATCGTGCCTCTTTACTCATCCCTCATCAGGCCCATAATTGAGTACAATGCCCCTTTCGGGATGTACCTTACCAGACACCTGCAGCAACTGGAAAGACCCCAAAAGTACCTCACCAAGAGGATCATAGGGCTCAAACAGATGCCATATGCTGCCCGGTTAAAGAAACTCCAGCTCTACTCAGTGGCATACTGCCTGCTCAGAGGCGATCTGTGCGTGACGTATAAAGCCATGTCCAACCCGGAATTAATGGACATGCTGCACCTCAGAAAATCCAAATCCCATCAAGCTACGCACTCGAGAGACATAAACTTCGGCATTGAAATAAATAGGACATGCTGGAGGGACAGATTCATAACCCAGAGGCTCCCTTCACTCTGGAATAAAATCCCAGTCCAGGTTAGGCAGAGTCCCTCATTGACTCTCTTCAAGAGGAATCTTGATGAGTGGATGGGAGATCGTAGGTTTACCCTGGGTATCACTTCTGTGTCACTGTTAGACAGAGGCACAGTATACTAACCTCGAAAAAGGGCATAGTAAAATTAATTTAAAATGGGTGGCGAAAGCCAAACACACTCTGGCTAGGCTTATAAATGCCCTATGGCAGATAGCCTAGTATGAACCTATGAACCTATTAACTAGCTCAGTCAGTATTCCATATTAATAGCTGTGTTAATAACTTGACACTACCTAGCTCAGTCGGTATTCCATATTAATAACTTTGTTAAAAGCTTGACACTACCTAACTCAGTCAGTCTTCCATATTAATAACTGTGTTAATAACTTGACACTACCTAGCTCAGTCGGTATTCCATATTAATAACTTTGTTAAAAGCTTGACACTACCTAACTCAGTCAGTCTTCCATATTAATAACTGTGTTAATAATGTGACACTACCTAGCTCAGTCAGTATTCCATATTAATAACTGTGTTAATAACTTGACACTACCTAGCTCAGTCGGTATCCATATTAATAACTTTGTTAAAAGCTTGACACTACCTAACTCAGTCAGTCTTCCATATTAATAACTGTGTTAATAACTTGACACTACCTAGCTCAGCCGGTATTCCATATTAATAACTGTGTTAATAACTTGACACTACCTGGCTCAGTCAGTATCCATATTAATAACTGTGTTAATAACTTAACACTACCTAGCTCAGCCGGTATTCCATATTAATAACTGTGTTAATAACTTGACATTACATAGCTCAGTCGGTATCCATATTAATAACTGTGTTAATAATGTGACACTACCTAGCTCAGTCCATATTCCATATTAATAACTGTGTTAATAACTTGACACTACCTAGCTCAGTCAGTATCCATATTAATAACTGTGTTAATAACTTGACACTACCTAGCTCAGTCGGTATCCATATTAATAACTGTGTTAATAATGTGACACTACCTAGCTCAGTCGGTATTCCATATTAATAACTGTGTTAATAACTTGACACTACCTAGCTCGGTTGGTATTCCATATTAATAACTGTGTTAATAACTTGACACTACCTAGCTCAGTCGGTATCCATATTATTAACTGTGTTAATAATTTGACACTACCTAGCTCAGTCAGTATCCATATTAATAACTGTGTTAATAACTTGACACTACCTAGCTCAGTCAGTATTCCATATTAATAACTGTGTTAATAACTTGACACTACCTAGCTCAGTCGGTATCCATATTAATAACTGTGTTAATAACGTGACACTACCTAGCTCAGTCGGTATCCATATTAATAACTGTGTTAATAATGTGATATTACCTAGCTCAGTCCATATTCCATATTAATAACTGTGTTAATAACTTGACACTACCTAGCTCAGTCGGTATCCATATTAATAACTGTGTTAATAACTTGACACTACCTAGCTCAGTCAGTATTCCATATTAATAACTGTGTTAATAATGTGACACTACCTAGCTCAGTCAGTATCCATATTAATAACTGTGTTAATAATGTGACACTACCTAGCTCAGTCGGTATCCATATTAATAACTGTGTTAATAACTTGACACTACCTAGCTCAGTCGCTATCCATATTAATAACTGTGTTAATAATGTGACACTACCTAGCTCAGTCCATATTCCATATTAATAACTGTGTTAATAACTTGATACTACCTAGCTCAGTCGGTATTCCATATTAATAACTGTGTTAATAACTTGACACTACCTAGCTCAGTCGGTATTCCATATTAATAACTTGACACTACCTAGCTCAGTCGGTATTCCATATTAATAACTGTGTTAATAACTTGACACTACCTAGCTCAGTCAGTATCCATATTAATAACTGTGTTAATAACTTGATACTACATAGCTCAGTCTGTATCCATATTAATAACTGTGTTAATAATGTGATACTACCTAGCTCAGTCAGTATCCATATTAATAACTGTGTTAATAACTTGACACTACCTAACTCAGTCGGTATTCCATATTAATAACTGGACATTACCTAGCTCAGTCGGTATTCCATATTAATAACTGTGTTAATAACTTGACACTACCTAACTCATTCGGTATTCTATATTAATAACTGTGTTAATAACTTGATACTACATAGCTCAGTCGGTATCCATATTAATAACTGTGTTAATAACGTGACACTACCTAGCTCAGTCGGTATTCCATATTAATAACTGTGTTAATAACTTGACACTACCTAGCTCAGTCGGTATTCCATATTAATAACTGTGTTAATAACTTGACACTACCTAGCTCAGTCGGTATTCCATATTAATAACTGTGTTAATAATGTGACACCACCTAGCTCAGTCGGTATTCCATATTAATAACTGTGTTAATAACTTGACACTACCTAGCTCAGTCGGTATTTCATATTAATAACTGTGTTAATAACTTGACACTACCTAGCTCAGTCGGTATTCTATATTAATAACTGTGTTAATAACTTGACATTACTTAGCTCAGTCAGTATTCCATATTAATAACTGTGTTAATAACTTGACACTACCTAGCTCAGTCGGTATTCCATATTAATAACTGTGTTAATAACTTGACACTACCTAGCTCAGTCGGTATTCCATATTAATAACTGTGTTAATAACTTGACACTACCTAGCTCAGTCGGTATCCATATTAATAACTGTGTTAATAACTTGACACTACCTAGCTCAGTCGGTATCCATATTAATAACTGTGTTAATAACTTGACACTACCTAGCTCAGTCGGTATCCATATTAATAACTGTGTTAATAACTTGACACTACCTAGCTCAGTCAGTATCCATATTAATAACTGTGTTAATAACTTGACACTACCTAGCTCAGTCGGTATCCATATTAATAACTGTGTTAATAACTTGATACTACCTAGCTCAGTCGCTATCCATATTAATAACTGTGTTAATAACTTGACACTACCTAGCTCAGTCGCTATCCATATTAATAACTGTGTTAATAACTTGATACTACCTAGCTCAGTCAGTATCCATATTAATAACTGTGTTAATAACTTGACACTACCTAGCTCAGTCGGTATTCCATATTAATAACTGTGTTAATAACTTGATACTACCTAGCTCAGTCGGTATTCCATATTAATAACTGTGTTAATAACTTGACACTACCTAGCTCAGTCGGTATTCCATATTAATAACTGTGTTAATAACTTGACACTACCTAGCTCAGTCAGTATTCCATATTAATAACTGTGTTAATAACTTGACACTACCTAGCTCAGTCGGTATCCATATTAATAACTGTGTTAATAATGTGACACTACCTAGCTCAGTCAGTATCCATATTAATAACTGTGTTAATAACTTGACACTACCTAGCTCAGTCGGTATCCATATTAATAACTGTGTTAATAACTTGACACTACCTAGCTCAGTCAGTATCCATATTAATAACTGTGTTAATAACTTGACACTACCTAGCTCAGTCGGTATCCATATTAATAACTGTGTTAATAACTTGACACTACCTAGCTCAGTCAGTATCCATATTAATAACTGTGTTAATAACTTGACACTACCTAGCTCAGTCAGTATCCATATTAATAACTGTGTTAATAACTTGACACTACCTAGCTCAGTCGGTATCCATATTAATAACTGTGTTAATAACTTGACACTACCTAGCTCAGTCGGTATCCATATTAATAACTGTGTTAATAACTTGACACTACCTAGCTCAGTCGGTATTCTATATTAATAACTGTGTTAATAACTTGACACTACCTAGCTCAGTCGGTATTCCATATTAATAACTGTGTTAATAATGTGACACCACCTAGCTCAGTCAGTATCCATATTAATAACTGTGTTAATAACTTGATACTACATAGCTCAGTCGGTATCCATATTAATAACTGTGTTAATAATTTGACACTACCTAGCTCAGTCGGTATCCATATTAATAACTGTGTTAATAACTTGACACTACCTAGCTCAGTCGGTATCCATATTAATAACTGTGTTAATAACTTGACACTACCTAGCTCAGTCGGTATCCATATTAATAACTGTGTTAATAACTTGACACTACCTAGCTCAGTCGGTATCCATATTAATAACTGTGTTAATAACTTGACACTACCTGGCTCAGTCGGTATCCATATTAATAACTGTGTTAATAACTTGACACTACGTAGCTCAGTCGGTATTCCATATTAATAACTGTGTTAATAACTTGACACTACCTAGCTCAGTCAGTATTCCATATTAATAACTGTGTTAATAATGTGACACCACCTAGCTCAGTCAGTATCCATATTAATAACTGTGTTAATAACTTGACACTACCTAGCTCAGTCGGTATCCATATTAATAACTGTGTTAATAACTTGACACTACCTGGCTCAGTCGGTATCCATATTAATAACTGTGTTAATAACTTGACACTACGTAGCTCAGTCGGTATTCCATATTAATAACTGTGTTAATAACTTGACACTACGTAGCTCGGTTGGTATTCCATATTAATAACTGTGTTAATAACTTGACACTACCTAGCTCAGTCGGTATTCCATATTAATAACTGTGTTCGTAACTTGACACTACCTAGCTCAGTCGGTATTCCATATTAATAACTTTGTTAATAACGTGACACTACCTAGTTCAGTCGCTATCCATATTAATAACTGTGTTAATAATGTGACACCACCTAGCTCAGTCAGTATTCCATATTAATAACTGTGTTAATAATGTGACACTACCTAGCTCAATAATGGAGTGACATTTACAAAACTGCTTTGCGGCAAATTGAAGATCACATCTGCATGTACAAAGGTTATATGAATAGATGGGGTCCATATGCTGTGGTTAGAGATACCAATAGTTCTTTGTATAATTATATTAATTGCAGAAATTTTAACAATGTATCTGTTATCTAATTACTTTTTAAAAAATTATCATTACATCCATTTGGCATGTTAATGCCACCATGGAGGGGTGGAGCTGTGTTGAAAACCTTCTGTATGTTAACTTTTTGTAAATGTTACAGTTTTCAGGATGTATACATTCATTTACAGGTAGATTGCAAAAGTGTATTTTTCTGGAAATCTGCAAGTATGAGGGGGTATGAGAATCAGA